>NC_068937.1:105114950-105259950 GCF_016801865.2 Culex pipiens pallens | reverse complement strand
ACAAAAAACAACAAACAAAATCGAGATTGTTGCTTATTTGATGGTATCAACAGCCCCACTAAATTTATGCTTGGTCAGAAAATGTTGGTTTCGAGTAAAGCGTACGTTTGAGGTTAAACGATCTGTGCAAAGAGACCTAGAATGCTACACTGTATATTCATTTCAAGTGGCTCTTCAAATAAAGTATTGCTTCACTAAAAAAATCTGTGGTAAAAAAATCCCTCTAACAATGAGTGCATACACAGGATCAAACAATAAGTCCTTTCATTGAAACGAAACGCTTGCAATAGTTCCCAATTAGATTCTTCCCTCGCAGGGAGGTTTTCCGAGCAAAGATGTCTTCATTCTTGTCCGTCAGCAATACCGTCCAATCTCTGACAATGCTCAATCTGTATGTCGAGCACGGTACTTTTCGCCTCGAGCATTTTGTGTACCTTTTGCCGTACTTGTTCTTGTAACGAAAAGCAGTTATTGAGGAGGAAGCAGCTCTCGATTCCGTTTGGAGTGGAATTTTACAATCAAAGTGTTGCAAAGTGCGAAAAGCTATTTGCAGCTGCGTCATTCCAAGTCAACTGAGTACACTTTTGGACTTGACCTTCACCGATTTGGACCAAACTTGAAGGGAACGTTCATCTATCGATAGTCAATAGAAATCCCAAGTTTGGTGCTGGTCCAATCAGCATCCCTCTATTTTTGTCACCGCCCTCTTTTTTGACGATTTTCTAAAAAACTTTTTTTTCTTTTAATCATAACTTTGCAATTATTTGAGCAAAAGACTTTCTACAGGTTGCATTTTATAGAAAATTGTTCAAGGAATTCGATAAAAATAAAATGTCAACCCTTAAATGCCCACTAATATTATATTTTAACGTTTAATGTATTAAAATTCAGTTTTGACCAATTCCTTTTTTTTTACGTCGATTCCAATTCCTTATATTTTTATTTATTTTATTTTACCAACATCGTGTTCCCCGGACAATTTTACATAACAATCAAAAACGAAGTTGACTTTATAGCTGTCGGCCACCATTGCTAGTACCAACCACTAGTGTCTTCCATTTTTATCTACAAGGACTTCGCCGCCCTGGGCTCCTAAGTGTATGAAAGTATGGCACGGAGCGACGGCGCCGAATACCCACATTTACACAAAAAAATTTAGAGCGCCCGCCGTGGGATTCGAACCGGCGACCCTCTGGATTGTGAGTCCAGTGCGCGGTCCGATTGATCCACACGGGCGGGACTCCGATCCACTAACAATCAATGTAGACCTCAAACTAAAATGAACTATACAGCGATTTTACTGAAAAAAGTTTGATTTTGCGCAGCACTTGGAAGTACATGGTGCACTTTCCAACAAAAAGGGATGAATCCCGCATAGTTCGGTTTTTATATGTGAGAAACTTATTTCGGATTTGAATTCATAGGACAGAGTGCAGCGCAAAATCAAACTTTTTTCAGTAAAATCGCATTTAAGGGTTAAAATTTTATTTTTATCGAATTCTTTGGACAATTTTCTATAAAATGCAACCTGTAGAAAGTCTTTTGCTCAAATAGTTGCAAAGTTATGATTAAAAGAAAAAAAAAGTTTTTCAGAAAATCGTCAAAAAAGAGGGCGGTGCCAAAAATAGAGGGATGGTCCAATCAGCGCCAAACTTGAGATTTCTGTTTACTATCGATAGATGAACGTTCCCTCCAAGTTTGGTCCAAATCGGTGAAGGTCGAGTCCAAAAGTGTACTCAGTTGACCTGGAATGACCAAGCTGCTTTTTCTGCTTTGAGGAACTTGCCAGTACCAATCGCATTGTGCTTGAGAAGGTTTAATTGAAGAGTGCTGCACAGTTAATTAACTCAAGTACAATCAAATTGGAAGTGTACTTACTGAGGGACTGTAAAAAGGAAAATGCAAGCTATTGAAATCGATTTTTCTGATGAAAGCGTCTTATCTCGAAGCATACTTTTTCAAGGAATTTTAAACTCACTTTAAAGTTCAAGTGCAAATCACAGAACCCGCTCAGCTTTGCAACAAAGTGATTTTCCCGCTAACATTCTTTGCCCTCCCATTTTTATCGCAAAAAAGTGCACCATCCTTCCTCGTTTAACTGCATTCCTGCCACGTTTTATGGCATGCCAAGTTTTCCCTCGACTTTTCATCACCTCTCTCTTGCCTTTGGTGAGTTTTGTTTTTATCTTGCCTTTTTCCCAACCAACTCCTCGGAACCTTGGAGTTTGTGCTCGTACTCGCCATTATCGGACCCACATACATGCAGTCATCACTTGCCCAACCACGTGATGCTGCGATGGCCACCATTGCAAATCTGTACTCACAGGGTTTTTTTTTTAGATTTTTCAAAGGGTGAAACCGGTTTAGATAAGTTTCAAAAATGTGGATTTGCTGCACAGTGAGTTAAGCACATTGTGCATAGGTCAAAATATGGAAAATGTCATGACAACGTTAAAAAAATATTGAACAATGTATTGGAAATTTTTGGCATCGTTTAAATTTTTCATTGTTCAGAGAGTCATAACATCTCTAGTCATTTGTTTTTTGTATCCTTAATAACATTGTAACATTGTAATTTTAACCACAATTTATGTTATTTTGTATACACACTAACGGCGTTCGCATAATTTTGCTGCAAATCTGCAAGAAACTGTACTCAATTTTTTTCTGCGATATAGGGGTATAACAATTTAGTCCGTTGCCAGCGACTGTATGAGTGAATTTCAAAAAATCGTTTGGACGGCGATCGAACCAGTAACTTCTTGGTTGCAATTACAGGATTTAGATATCTCGCATTCCTTAAGAAATGTGGTGACCGTGATATTCGGTGATATTTATTATTTACACATAAATTCGTCGAACAACCGCCAGCTGTGCAACCACCTGCTGAAATCGGAAGAAAATGAAAGCCAAACGTAGAATGTTTTTAAATCATCGACCGATGGGGTGAATTTGTACATTTAGAGTAGCCCGGGGCAAGTGTGCGCACCTAACAAACATCGTTCTGGTTTCTACTGAAAATTAACGATTTATCATTCGACCTTGTTATCAAAAGGAAGCTATATCAAATGCCTTCAAAACGTATTACTAGACTTTTTGCGCACTGTACGGGGCAAGAGTGCGCATTGGACATTTAAATTTTTAATGAATTATTTCGCCGTTTTTCAGTCAAATACAACAAATTCCATGATAAATCAAGAAGAAATTATTAGAAGGGTATTTTTGACAATTCTTGCCCGTGCGGATCAATCGGACCGCGCACTGGATTACAATCAAGAGATTGCTGGTTCGAATCCCGCGGCGGTTGCTCTAAAATTCTTTGTGTAAATATGGGTATCCGGTGCCGTCGCTCCGTGCCGTCGCTCCGTGCCGTACTCAAACACTTAGGAGCCCAGGGCGGCGAAGTCCTTGTAGATAAAAAGGAAGACACTAGTGGTTGGTACTAGCTATGGTGGCCGACAGCTATAAAGTCAACTTCGTTTTTATTTTTGACAAGTAGTTTAAAGGTTCGAAAATTCCAATTTATAAAAACACTCATAATTAAGGTTTTTTGTTAAAAACTTTGATGTTTTTAGCATGCATGTCATTTTTTCATCGTTTTTACATATTTTTGTTAGGAATCATTCGATTTGAACAACTTTTATTTTTTTTCCATATAAATTTGTATGGGAAATTTAAGTGCGCACATTTGCCCCGTACACCATCTCATTTTTGAAATGGTCGTAGCACAATTTAGAGAAACAATTTAGTGAACATCTTTACACGATTTAACTAGTAATTACCTCAGTTATCAAGCTGCATACTAGATTTTGTTTAATTTGGTTAATCTTAGGTATTTAAACTTTGTATTTGAAACATGAAA
Organism: Culex pipiens pallens; assembly: GCF_016801865.2. Classification (NCBI taxonomy): domain Eukaryota; kingdom Metazoa; phylum Arthropoda; class Insecta; order Diptera; family Culicidae; genus Culex; species Culex pipiens. The sequence goes on along the minus strand of NC_068937.1, from coordinate 105,256,088 downwards.
TTTACTAACAAAATAGCGAAAAAAAGATTTTTTTCCCTCAAAAACAACACGCTTAAATTTTTTCAATTTCTTTTTCACGGGCAATTAGCATACCCTCATTCACATTCACCAACCAATTATTGGAAATCTAACTAAAAGTGTGACATTCATCTTTGTTTTAAATATTTAAAAAAGTTTTACCATAATTCACCCCAGTTGACGGTACTCAAGGTGCATCGAAATTTTACCGCGGTTCAGTTGGTGCCAACACTTTTTCCAAAGTCGTGGCTCCTGTGCTGTATGCTGCTCGTTGCATTTACATTTTTTGCTACAATTTTCCTTCGACCTGTACGGAAACTGGGAGGCACCAGGAACAGCGGGCTGAAAAGTAAAAGTGCAAAGTAATGCCGATAGAAAAAAAAAATCTCCGTGTTACTGATCATATTTTTCTCTTCGCCATTGTTTTGAGGACCTCTTGGCGCGGCTTTCGCCGCCAACCAGAAGGCTGTCTCATTATCATATTTTATTCCCAAAACAACAACAACAGAGTTTCGCGCACCACCTCCACTACCTCCTGGTTGAATTATGCAACACTAAAAAGCGACGTCTCGACGATACTTTTGGCAGTTCGCTTGTTGCGCGTCGATTTTGGGCCAAAATGAGCTAAGAACGTCATTTTGAGCAGCTGTCAATGCCTCACCTTTTGAACATCACAGATTGTCACTCTGACAGTGGTTGGGATCTAATCGTGCAATCTTGTCACACCCTGCAAGTACGACAGCTGACAATTAAATTACTTAGTGGACGTTTTGTCACATGTAAGTGCCCGACTACTTTTTAAATTTGTATTTAATTCGAGACTCCGGCAACCAAACTCAAGCAAACTTCGAGAGAATGCACAGAATAGTCAGCCAAATAAAAAAAAGTTTGTAAATATTGATTTTGTGCCCCATTTATTGATTGTTCGAAGCCAAACATCAATTCACGTTATTCTCGGATCGTCACAAACTAGCGTGCGTCAAGATAGCATGATCACGTCGAGTTGAGCATTCCGTTACGGTTGGGAGTTTGTTTTTCAGTTTTTTTGTTTGTTTCCTTGTTTTCATGATTTTAATCTTAACGTTAACTTAATCCAAGCACACTCAAGAACATTATTTTATCTTAAATTCAGGGCTGTGCTGTAGGTTAGTCGAGGTTAGTCGTCGACTAACAATTTCTTTACAAAAAATGTCGCCCTCCTTAAACAATTTGGCGCCCTCAGCAGGGCCCAAGAGAAACTTTGCATTTTGCAAATTTGCCAAGTTGCCGATTTGTGCTGCGCCTTCATGAAAAAGATATAGCACCCCCTCAGGAGGCCCCAGGGCGCCCAAAATGCCAGTCTCATTGAAGACTACTCTACCCTGCTTAATTCTAGATTCTTGTCGAGATTACAATTACAATATTTATTAAAACATTCAGTGAAGGGAAAAAAAATAAAAAATTTAGGTTTAGCTCTTATTCTTGTTGAAAGATTGAAAGTTGACTTTTAATAATTTAACATTAGAGACATTCAGTAGAAACCCTCAGTCCTGTTACAAAGAAACAAAAGCGAGTTTATTCCCTTTGGCACCAAGCATAACCCATTTCACCTGAAATGGCTCATCAGGGAATGCAGAATGCAATCACAACTGCAAGTGCTTCCTCCTAGCTGGAAACCACGCCGGGAAGGCTAAAGCAGTTTGTGGCTTAACTTTGTACCCTAAATTAATTGCTCCCCTGTCATCACGGAACGCCACATCGTCACAAATGAAGTGTGGGCCATCTCCTCCAGGCTGTAAGTGGCTGCAGGGTTTTACTATCTCTCAAGTCGAGTTCCGAGCCCGCCGCAAGCCAAAGCCATCGCCCGCAACCGTCAACCCGGCGACAAATGACAGTTAGTGTGTAAGTCGGATTAGTGTCGCACTGATATGATTTGAGCGACGGAGATTGAAAATCTTGCTGCGGTCGTCAGTGCCATCATCCGTAGGGGGGCGAGGTCAGCGGGGAGCTTTTGGCCTTAGACGATGGACGTTGGACTTTGATGTTAGACGTAGACGTTAGACGTTAGACGTTAGACGTTAGACGTTAGACGTTAGACGTTAGACGTTAGACGTTAGACGTTAGACGTTAGACGTTAGACGTTAGACGTTAGACGTTAGACGTAGAAGTTAGACGTAGATGTTAGAGGACGAAATGTAGGACTTGTTGGCAGCATTCTCCTATTTCTGATGAGTGCGATATTTTACGAGCACTCTGCGCTAGCAATTATGACATTAAACATGGCAGATATTAAGAGGAAGGTGGGCGGAAAAGGGAATTATTCCCGAGCGTGGGTGGAAGCGGGAAGCCATGATTGAAGAGTGAGAACGAGAGCAGCAGTGTGTTTACACGGTGCAATTAGAAAAATCATTTCCATTTATCATTCACGAGCGAGTGAACGCGCTCCAGCAGTAGTTTTCAGCCGGCGATTATCAAATTGCAGGAATCAAAAAGGGTGGAAACGGAATTGAACCTCGTGCCTCGACGGAATGTAAACATCGATTAGTGAGCGAGTATATAGGTGGGAATTTAAGCCTCTACGCTGTATGGCTTATTCGATGAGAATTAATTTTAATTACATCAATGCTAATCCGATTGCTTTACGGTTGGATGAGCTTATTTTTGTAATCCCCATTGATTGATACTATCATCCGGATATCAATGTCAGTCATTTTTTTTTTTTTTTTTTTTTTTTTCTTAATTGATACCGAATTGCGCACTTCACAGCGTTGCTGAGAATATTCACCTACCCAGATTGGGTTAGGCTCGGTTGTGTACTGTTTTATTCTTTTTTGATACTTTGAACGTTGTGAGTACATATGCTTTCTATGCATTTCCCAGTGAGCTGGAGCTCTGTGAAGGGATTGCATTTAACCTATCTAATCTAATCTAACATAGTGTAATAGCGATACGCTTAGGCGTGGATGGAGGCCGTTGGGTGGCGATGTGGTGGCGTTGAGTGGCGATGTGGTGGGCGTTGGGTGGCGATGTGGCGGGCGTTGGGTGGCGATGAGGCGGGCGTTGGGTGGCGATGTGGCGGGCGTTGGGTGGCGATGTGGCGGGCGTTTGGCGGCGGTGTGGCGGGCGGAAACGAGAAAACAGTGCGCAAGGCATTAGTGGCATTTATGGCAGGTAGTTTGTAATTCTCGCTTTGATGATCGATTTTAAGGATCGCTTAAAATTTGGAAGGGATGTGGCGTTTTTGCAGGAGCGGGGTAGGGCGTTAAAGATTTTACAACCGATGAATTTGATTTTTTTCCGCCCGAATTCTGATCTCGGCCTCGGAAGGTAGAAATGTCCTTCCTGTCGACTGGCGCGGTTCACGTGCATCCTACCCTGGCCTAGGGAGGGGTTCTTCCATATATGAGTCACCATCTGCAACTCGTGCAGAGCTCGAACTGGTAGAAAGGAGTTGTCGGGATCCTCGTATAGTTGTCGCGTAGGGAACAGATGCGGCTTGCGGAGAACGGTCTTAAGGCACCTATTTTGTGTAACTTGCAGCTCCCGGAGACGATGACAATTTGCATGTCCCCAGATAGTTATCAGGTAGATCAGCCGAGAGTGGACAAGCGAGAAATACAGAGCTTTTAGTGCAGATGGTGGCAGGAACGACGACACCTTTCGTAGGACCCCACCTATTGAAGATAGCTTCCGCTTCAGTTGATCAATATGAGCGTCCCAGCTCATTGTGTTATCCAGGGTAAGTCCGAGGAATGGGTAATTGAAAACTTCTTCAATTGTGTGATTGTTGATCAGAATCGGCTGACGTGTTGGGAGCGGTCTTCGGGGGGAGTGTATCAGCATGTATTTCGTCTTGGCCAGGTTCAACGAGAGGAGGTTCGTCTGAAAGAAGCTGCAGAGTTTCTCTAGGTCCTCTCGGATGTGCTGCTGGATGGTTGTACAATCTTTGCCTTTATAGAACAGAGATGTATCGTCAGCGAATAAACGAACTTTTCCTCGCAGACCCAGTTTCGCCAGGTCGTTTATGAACAGCAGGAACAGGATTGGACCGAGATTACTACCCTGCGGAACACCGGTAGTCACGCGGCCTGGTGAACTCCGAGATTCACCTATCGCGACAAACTGTAGTCGGTCTGACAGGTAGCTCTGGATAAGCGATCGCGCCACGCCCCTGAATCCATAAGAACTCAGCTTTTCCAGTAGCAGTTGATGGTCAATGGTGTCAAAAGCCTTTTTAAGGTCAATGAACACAGCTCCGTCAATTTCCCGTCTGTCCAGCGAGTCGTAGATGTCTTCTACAAGATCACAGGTTGCGTGTAAGGTGCTCTTCGCTTTCTGGAACCCATACTGGTGCTCGTAGATTATCTTGAGATGGTTAGCATAATCCATAATCCTGATAACTAGCAGCTTCTCGATGATCTTGTCCAGAACAGAGAGACAGGATATTGGACGGTAGTTGCTTGGGTCTTTGGTGTCTCCGGATTTGTAGACAGGAATTACTTTGGCAATCTTCAAACATTGGGGGAAGTTGCCAGTTTCGAGCATCTCGTTGAAGACGTCAGCCAGAAGAAGACTAAAAATGTTGAAGTGTGTTTTGACGAATGTGACTGGAATATTGTCCGGACCAGATGCTTTCTTGGAGTTAAGTTCGTTGATAAGAATCGTTGTTTCTGCTGCAGTCGTAGGTCGAAGGTAAATATTCCAACGAAGAGGGGTGATAGTTCCAAATTTGTTGATGTTCCTGTCGCTGTTAATCGTAGCTGCTAAGTTGGGACCGACGTCGCAGAAGAAATCATTGAACAACTGACAGATCTCATTCAGATCTTTAGTCGATCTTCCATTGACGCATAACTCGTTCGGGTAGGTCCGCGAGGCTTGTTTCCCTAGAGCGTCGTTGATAACCCTCCATGCTGTTTTCTGGTCACCATTAGCGAGAAGATTGCCGTAGTAATTTCTCTTGCTAGCTGATTTCTCGTTCTGCAGTTTTCTTGAAACATGCGCCAAAAGATCCGCAAGGTGTTGATCATCTGGATTCCGCCGGCGTCTTTTAAGGATGCTTTCCTTAATTTGAATGAGTTTCCATATGTTGAAGGTCATCCATGGACAATGCCCTTTTACTTTAGCCTTAATTGTTACTGTTTTAGTGCATTGTTGCTTGAGTGAGTTATAGCGGTCAATTATTTGAATTAATTTTTCCTCAGCTGGCAGCGATCGCGGTAGCCCTGCCATGGATTGGATGAACATCTCGTTCAGCTTGTTGTGGTCAACTATTTGCTTCTGAAGTGTTTGCTTCAGGCACGGAGTCGAACCCTTGAAGGAGGAGACAATTAGGTTGTGGTCGCTCAGGTCAGTGTAGATGGTCTCGTTGGTTACGTTCACGGCTAGCTCTCCGCTGCAAACCACATGATCCAGCACGTTGTTGCTAGCTGGTCTCGTTACTCGGTCGTTAGTCACAGCTAAGCTGTAAGACGCAAGTAGGTGCGTGTAGTCACGAACGGAAGGAACAGCAGGAAGGTTCACAGGAATGTTCATATCGCCAAGCAGGATACATTCTTGACTGCTGGTTGTGCTCGATAAGATTTGGTCCAGTTCATTGAAGAAACGTGATACCTCAAATACAGGTGGTCTGTAGATTGCATGACAATTAACACATTTGCCACGCACCTGGAGCTGTACATGGATATGGTGGAACCCGTCAATCCTTCGGTTTGCACACACCTTGTAGTCCAGGTCGTTTCGGATGAATAGAGCCAAGCCTCCCTTTGATTCATTCCTGCACGAGAAGAATGCATCATAGCCTTGAAGATTGTACAAACAGGTGCGCTCGCTTTTCAGGTAAGTCATTAAAGCGATGTAGCAATTAGCAATTGTTCAATTAAAAATCGATTAACTTTTCAATATTCTTTGTGCTTTAATGATGAAGCATACCGTTGACAGATTTTGTTAGTGCCATCAGTGGACGGTGACTACGAGTCAAAACACGATACACCTCTCATAATGTCTAAATAGCAAATACGATTTAAACGAGATTGATAAAACTTTTAACGTAGGATTGTTCTAAGAAAGTTTACCAACATTTTTCCGAAAAAATGGTGGGAATTGGTGAATTCTACCATAAACAAGGGTGCCAGATGCACAGATTTGTCTATGTTTCACAGACATTTGAGCTTGTGCCAGAATTGATAATTACATAATGGCATCAGTAGTGCGGTGCCTGTGTGGACGCGCAGTCCTGTTTTTTCGTGTTATTTACCGTCTCTTTTGTGTCGCTGTTCGAGTGCATGAGGTGATTGGTCATTATAATTAAATAATGGCATCAGTAGTGCGGTGCCTGTGTGGACGCGCAGTCCTGTTTTTTCGTGTTATTTACCGTCTCTTTTGTGTCGCTGTTCGAGTGCATGAGGTGATTGGTCATTATAATTAAATAATAGCATCATTAGTGTGGTGCTTTTCGGGACGCGCAGTTCTGTTTTTTTTTACCTTCTTCTTTTTTTTCATTGTTTTTTTTTCATCGCGTTCGTTGGCCGATGAGTTTTTTTTATGTTGATCTGTTTTTATAGTTTTTTTTTACAAAAACGTACCTATTTTTTTGAGACTAGCAAGTCGTATTGCTGGATTAAGTCCTTTCTATATCATCGATGATTGGAAGGCACGCCGTCGAATATTTTTTAAGGCTTATGATATAAAATCATTTCAATAAATGAAGCCCTTCCTACATCACCGTTGATCGGAAGGCACGCCGACGGAGAATTTCTGGAGAATCGCGGTCGAATTAATACTATATTTAAATCCCTAGATAGCTATCTTTCCGCAGCCGGCTGCCTAAGATTTTTAAAATTTCAACCGATAAACAAATTGCTTATGGTCGCATCACCTACCACAGTGAATCCTGACCTCATACATATCTTACTAACCCCTCAAAACTCATGTGATACTTTGTCGGTGACGCAGCTGATTTAGCGGTCCCATCACTCAAGTATCGGCTAACATTCCCATCCACTTCCCCGTGTCTTACCTCTGGTCGTGGCCGGCGTCGGTATTGATCAGCACGATAGGGACCTTTGAAAATTGCGAAGGGGTGATGATTGGTTCCTACTTTTCATCTGTGGTCCACGGAGCAATGTTTGGGGGTCCTGGTCAATAACGAAGTAGCAGCTACGGGTAGACACCAATGCTATGCTATGCTATGCTATGCATTTGAGCTTGTGCCAGAATTTTTTTGAAGTGGCACAGACTTTTGAAAAACTTTATTCAATTATTATTTTGTATAAATATCAACAGAAAATTGCATTAAAATGCAATTTCTGATGGATTTCCATGACTGAAAATTTAAATATTTGAATATCAGACAAATGCACAGACATACACAGACCTTTTTACCAGGGCTGCGGAGTCGGGTCATATTTCGAACGACTCCGACTCCGGCTTTCTGAGTTAAGCCGACTCCGACTCTGACTCTGGCTCCGGCCTACCAACTCTAGCCGACTCCGACTCCTCCAGCTTTCAACAAATTGTTGACTCCGGCTCCGACTCCGACTCCGAAACCTACCCTGTATTAAGAATATCTAAAAATTTGTATTAAACATATCACTCACATGTTCAGTTCACACTTACGCGAATACCGTAAACCGAGGTGACATTTATGTTCGGTATGACATTGATTGGTTAATTTTTTGTTTTGCAAAAAGATAAATACGAATTAAATACAAACAGAATGGTATGGAATCGTACTAAGCTCGCTAAAGAAGTGATCGGAGTATCGCATGAAGTACTTTTCAACAAATTTCGAAAGGTTTCGAAAGTTAATTATGTCCCTAGAATTATGAATGCATTTGTAAATAGGACAATTTAAATACTCTCAAATCAGTTCAAACCGCAAAATGGACTACATTACTGGATTATTTGGACAATTTCACAATGAGAACAGCCAAAATTAGTTTCGTTATTACAAATTTTAAGCGTTATTGAAACAAAAATTTAAAATCAGTCAAAATTTTTAACTATTTAATGAGGTATGATACTACAAACATGGATAAGAGATGATTAAAAGATTATCATCTAGTGATCTTAGTGAAATTACACAATAAGAGCTTTCCAATCACAATAAAAATGCTTGAAAAACATAAATATCTTGAACCAAAAAATAAATTAAATGAAAAAATGTCAACACAGTGCCGCGATTCAAAACATAAATTTAAAATACATAAAAGTTTTGGGAATAAACCTTCATTATAACAAATGTTAACAATAAATAATTTCATAAATTGTGTTAAATTTTAGATAACTCCGACTCCAGGTTTATCAGAAATGTTCGACTCCGGCTCCGACTCCGACTCCAGCTCATAAAATTTAGCCGACTCCGACTCTCCACAGCACTGCTTTTTACTAACATTAAAAAAACAAGTGGCATCCCTGACCTTAAATGCCTATCGTTTGCAAACGAACCAAATTGCACCACTAAATTGGCTCCCCAGAGCGATTTTTAGTGCTAAAACAACGGCAAATTTTGTTAGGGTATTCGTATATAAAATATCCCATCCCAGATGATTGTGTTGTTGTATAATCACTCCGTGCTCAAACTCAACCCACTTCAACGAATCGTCTCTGTGGTAAATGTTACGCAGTAGGCCTGGCCGCTTTAAACTTTGTGATGTTTTAATGCGTTCTATTGCAATGGCGCACTACAAATGTTAATAAAGCATAAGCATAAGCATAAGCATAGGTGCCCACCCGCAGTTGCTACTCCGTTATTGACCAGGACCTCCAGAAGTTACATCCACGAGCCGTGGAAGATGAGTGGGTGCTATCTTTCCTCGCTTCGCAACTTCTCAAAGGCCCCTATCATGCTGATCAATACCGGCGCCGGCCACGACCAGTGGTAGGGTCACGGGGAAGTGGATGGGAATGTTAGTCCGATACTTGAGTGATAGAGACCGCCCAATCGACTGCTTCTCCGACAAAGTATCACATGAATTTTGATGGGGTTAGTAGATGGGTATGAGGTCAGGATTCACGAGTGGCAGTGATGTGACCATGAGCATTTTGTTTATCGGTTGAAATTTTTTAAATCTCAGGCAGCCGGCTGCGGAAAGATAGATAATTGATTATTTAAAATGGTTTATTTATATCGTACGCGTGCCAGCCGAGCAGTAATGCTATGGGCTGGACTTATCAGTATATTTTTACTGTTTTTACAATTTAGATAACGCGAGCAAATTTCAAAAATAGTAAATGAATGACGCTTTACTCTTCACAAAATCGATAGTTTGATGAGTTAATACTAAAACTGAAAGTTAGAATAACTTTTTACGATCATTTACGACGAAAATTATCGCGAAAAAAACCGGACTGTGCGTCCCAAGAAGCACTGCACTTATGAAGGCATTATTTAATTATTATGACCAATCACCCCATGCACACAAACAGCGACACAAAAGAGACAAAAATTATCGCGAGAAAACAGGACTGCGCGTCCCCAGAAGCACTGCACATATCAATGGCGCCATACAAATGTTAATAAAAGACAAGAAGAAGGCTAGTGGTAACCTAACCTAGGGCTTTCTCCAGGATCCCTTCGAAATATTGGCTGCGCTAGGGTTAGATTAGATTTGATTAGTATGCTAAAACGGCTCCCTAATTTGATGCCGTACTCAAAATTTCTTAAAAGCGTACCATCAGTACACTGCCCATGATCGCATAAATGTCCCATATGCATTTTCGTCACTTTTGAGTTATTGATGCAGTTTGGTTCAAAATCGTGTGCTCTTTCAAAAGAGCCTATAACATCCAGTACTTTGTTCTAGAAATCAGGAGGAAATTCAGTTTTTTCGTGAAAACTTAACACGTAGCCTTATGTGTGGGACAAACTTGTTTAGCGTTTTTCTCAGCTTGCTGTTTTTGCATATGGGACATTTATGCGAACATGGGCAGTACAGTAGTCAGTAGTCTACAGGTAGCTTCATAAAAATCTGCAGCATTTTGGGATGTTCCATGGTTTACCCAAGAACTTCCGGAAGATATGAACTGTCCACCTGTTCAACGGGGATCTGTACCGGTGTTTTCTCCATTGGTTACTGGTATTTAGGTTTAAAGCATTTTGGAAGGTTTGTTTAACCAAAAATGGTCGTTCTCACAAGATAGCACACAATCGCAAGTACATGAATTGGAAATTGTACATGGATTTAAAGTAATGTAATCTTTATTTTCAAAACCCAGAGATCATGTTTAAAAAAATCACTAATCTATATATATAAAAAACAAGCCTTACCCGAAAAACTTCGTCTTTTCCTTTTTTCGTTTGTTGACGTTTTTAGCTTTTCCCTTGTTCAGCCTCCTATGATCAAAATTAGATTTTACGCAACTTTTTCCATACAATCTGCAGATTTTCCGGAATCGGTTCCAGAGTGGCCTAAGTGGAAATTTCTTGGCGTAAGAACCTTCCTTGGGCTTATACGAACCCAACGCAACAAAGAGCGCCTTGATCCGACGCTCCGTATTGAACTGATTCGCGTTCGAACAAAACCGTCGAAATTTTTTATATATATAGATTTCGACGGTTCTTACGCTAACTAATTGACACTTTGGCCACTCTGGAACCGATTCCGGGGCATCGGCTAATTGTATGGAGAAAGTTACGTAAAATCATATTTTGATCACAGGAGGCTGAATAAGCAAAAAATCATAAAACGTCAACAAACGAAAAAAAGGCAGAACGAAGTTTGTCGGGTAAGGCTTGTTTTTAATATAAATTTAATTTTCAAACCTACTTGCATAACTGTTAAGGGGTTACATACATGTAAATCGTCAAAAATGTCAGAGGTGGGTATGAGCACACAATTGAACTTTTTTTTTTCATCTTTTCAGTGAATTTAGTAAATTTTCTGAAATATGACATTTTGTGATTTTCTACATGTATGTAACCCCTTAAGCTTGAATTCCACCACTCAGCCAGCACCTGTCAGCCATCCGAACGCCACTCTAGTGTTCCGCCCGAGGCGTTTACATCGTGTCGCAATTCCAGAAATCTACAATGATTACCAGCACGCGAAATGTACATTTGTACTCGTACTATACGCGTTGGCATCCGTTAGACATGTGATCGTGGCGGACGGGCGCCAACAGCCTCTTCTCCTTTCTCAACTATGTAAAGTGACGAAGGGAAAGCTTGACATAATTTGCATATCCACCACGTCTGGTGTGGTGGCCTAGCAATTTCCCAGTACACTAAATCCCCCATATGCGCTCTTTTTGGGGGGGCGCACACCGGGGGAGAGCGCAATTCGGGGGAGCGTTATTTCGGGGTTTGAGCGCAAACGGGGGGAGCGTTATTTCGGGGTTTGAGCGCAAATCGGGGGAGCGTTATTGCGGGGTTTTGGCGTAAAATGGGGTTTTCTTTTTAAATGTACTTTTATTAAAATATAAATGAAACATTTGTATAAGGGGTCATCCACAAAACACGGATAAGGGGCCATCCACAAATCTGGGTATACAAGAACTCCCGGAAGTCATGCCTTAGATATCTACTTGATCAACGGGGGTCTATATGAGTGAACTAACCATCGGTATAGCTTCAGGTAGCTTCAGTGAACCACGATGGATACCCTTCGTCATGTTGGATTGTTATGGGTCCTCCAGGAACTCCCGGAAGTTATGACCTGATGATCTACCTGATCAACGGGGGTCTATATGGGTGTATTAACCATCGGTATAGCTTCAGGTAGCTTCAGTGAACCACGATGAATACCCTTCGCCATGTTGGATTGTTATGGGTCCTCCAGGAACTCCCAGGAGTTATGACCTGATGATCTACCTGATCAACGGGGGTCTATATGGGTGTGTTAACCATCGGTATAGCTTCAGGTAGCTTCAGTGAACCACGATGAATACCCTTCGCCATGTTGGATTGTTATGGGTCCTCCAAGAACTCCCAGGAGTTATGACCTGATGATTTACCTGTTCAACGGGGGTCTATATGGGTGTATTAACCATCGGTATAGCTTCAGATAGTTTCAGTGAACCACGATGGATATTCTGGGTTACGTTGGATTGTTATGGATCCTTCAGGAACTCCCGGGAGTTATGACCTGATGATCTACCTGATCAACGGGGGTCTATATGGGTGTATTAACCATCGGTATAGCTTCAGGTAGCTTCAGTGAACCACGATGAATACCCTTCGCCATGTTGGATTGTTATGGGTCCTCCAGGAACTCCCAGGAGTTATGACCTGATGATTTACCTGTTCAACGGGGGTCTATATGGGTGTATTAACCATCGGTATAGCTTCAGGTAGCTTCAGTGAACCACGATGGATATTCTGGGTTACGTTGGATTGTTATGGATTCTTCAGGAACTTCCGGGAGTTGTGACCTGATGATCTACCTGTTCAACGGGGGTCTATATGGGTGTATTAACCATCGGTATAGCTTCAGGTAGCTTCAGTGAACCACGATGGATACCCTTCGCTATCTTGGATTGTTATGGGTCCTCCAGGATTTCCCGGAAGTTATGACCTGATGATCTACCTGATCAACGGGGGTCTATATGGGTGTGTTAACCATCGGTATAGCTTCCGGTAGCTTCAGTGAACCATGATGGATATTCTGGGTTACATTGGATTGTTATGGGTCCTCCAGGAACTCCCGGGAGTTATGACCTGATGATCTACCTGATCAACGGGGGTCTATATGGGTATATTAACCATCGGTATAGCTTCAGGTTACTGCAGTGAACCACGATGGATATTCTGGGGTACGTTGGATTGTTATGGGTCCTCCAGGAACTCTTCACTGAAGTTACCTGAAGCTATACCGATGATTAATTCATCCATATAAACCTCCGTTGATCTGGCAGATATCCAGGTCATGACTTCCAATAGTTCCTGGACCACCTATAACAATCCAACGTACCTCTGAGTATCCTTCGTGGTTCAGTGAAGCTACCTGAAACTATACCGATGGTTAATACACCCATATAGACTCCCGTTGATCAGGTAGATCATCAGGTCATAACTCCTGGGAGTTCCTGGAGGACCCATAACAATCCAATGTAATCCACAATATCCATCGTGGTTCACTGAAGCTACCTGAAGCTATACCGATGGTTAATACACCCATATAGACCCGCGTTGATCAGGTAGATCATCAGGTCATAACTCCCTGGAGTTCTTGGAGGACCCATAACAATCCAACGTACCCCAGAATATCCATCGTGGTTCACTGAAGCTACCTGAAGTTATACCGATGGTTAGTTCACCCATATAGATCCCCGTTGGTCAGGTAGATCATCAGGTCATAACTTCCGGGAAATCCTGGAGGACCCATAACAATCCAACATGGCGAAGGGTATTCATCGTGGTTCACTGAAGCTACCTGAAGCTATACCGATGGTTAATACACCCATATAGACCCGCGTTGATCAGGTAGATCATCAGGTCATAACTCCCGGGAGTTCTTGGAGGACCCATAACAATCCAACGTACCCCAGAATATCCATCGTGGTTCACTGAAGCTACCTGAAGTTATACCGATGATTAATACACCCATATAGACCCCCGTTGGTCAGGTAGATCATCAGGTCATAACTCCCGGGAGTTCCTGGAGGACCCATAACAATCCAACATGGCGAAGGGTATCCATCGTGATTCACTGAAGCTACCTGAAGCTATACCGATGGTTAACACACCCATATAGACCCGCGTTGATCAGGTAGATCATCAGGTCATAACTCCCGGGAGTTCTTGGAGGACCCATAACAATCCAACGTACCCCAGAATATCCATCGTGGTTCACTGAAGCTACCTGAAGCTATACCGATGGTTAGTTCACCCATATAGACCCCCGTTGATCAAGTAGATATCTAGGGCATGACTTCCGGGAGTTCTTGGATACCCAGATTTGTGGATGGCCCCTTATCCGTGTTTTGTGTATGACCCCTTATACAAATGTTTCATTTATATGTAAATAAAGTACATTTAAAAAGAAAACCCCATTTTACGCTAAAACCCCGCAATAACGCTCCCCCGATTTGCGCCCATTAGAGCGTTATTTAGGGGGAGCGTTATTTCGGGGTTTGAGCGCAATTCGGGGGGCGCAAAACGGGGGAGGCGCAATCGGGGGGAGCGTATTTAGGGGATTTAGTGTATGTGGAAACGGGGGAAACCACGTGATGGTGAGATATTTACTTCCTGGAATGGGTAATTGGAGTGGAAAACCGTTCACTACAATGCAGAAGTAGCAGTAAACAGTTGCGAAACAAGGATTTCCATTGCATCACAGTGACTGCGTGCTAATCTGCTTCCCTGGAATCTCAGAACCCGGTTGAACTGCGGTGGATGTCCATTTGTGGCCACATGGAACTCCTCATCGGTGAAGGTTCTTCCACTTTAGGATCTCGGTGTCTAAACCGAGAGGAGTGAATGCTTTCCCAAAGTGAATTTAAAGTTTGCAATTCTCTGCAAGGTTAGAATTCGTGTTTTTTCGACAAATGTTAATTTGATTACATTTCGACGTTGACGTGCTATCTTGTTGGTTTTAGACGTCCCGAGAAAATATAGTTTTGATGTTTGACCATGAATAAACAAAAACTGGAGCACGCAATGTAAACAATAACAAGCACGTTTTGTTTGGTTGACCATTCTGTGCATTGTCCCGAAGTTATAATTAAAAATGTTTACAGACGTCGAGTATGTACGTGTGTCAAACGCGTTCTAAACTGAAATCCCGTTGGCGAGTTGTCGCACTGACAGACATTTTCAGGGTGAACAAGACAAAGACGATTTGTCGAAAAAAACACCATTTATGGTTCTGCCATGTCATGACACTGAAAGACAATTCTTCACGGATAGAAATCCTGTCAGCTAATCCGAAAACTTTTTGCTGTCGAATTTGTAAACATTTAAATGTTTCCAGATCGTAATAAAAAATCCAATCTAGCAAAGCAATGTAAATGGGCCAATGTCGAAGTGTAAACAAAGAGTCTATCCTGCTCAAGTTAGTTGATGTTTACATTAGGAACGAGCAGGACACTTCGACATTGGCCTTATTACATTATTTTGCTAACAATTTTGAACAACAATGTTGTCGATTTTGAAAACATCGAAATAGAATGAAAACAACGAAATCTTAAATAAATGTTTACAATTTGGAAACAATTCAATGTTTACAAATTCAACAACATAAAGTTACCGGATTAGCTTAAAGGATATCGTCAATTTGCTGAGAGAAGATCCATTTGAATTTTTAACAATGTTTCGAAAAATTAGTTGTCTAAATAGCAAAATCAGCAAATGGATGGAGTTAGGAGTGAGTGCTTAACCTGCCAAGCCAAACATACGAGAACTTCCCTTCTTATGCTTTTTAAGATTTTTTTTTCAATCATGTTTGAATGCTTTTCAACAACCAGGACAAGTATCGAACCCATGTCACTCCAAATGTCAAGTCCGGGCGCGCGTCTGCATCTTTCCACGAGGGGCTATATTGGATGAGCAGGCCTAAACGTCAAAAACAAAGTCTGCGGTCACCTAGGTTTCACCAAGTTCGCTAACAATATTCTAAAACTTCTTTTGAACATAAGCTGTTTAGAACTATCTGTGATTTGTTTAGAACACGAACGTGAACGACACATAAACAACTTATTTACGAAAAATTTGTTATAATGTTTAGCAAACTGAAATGAAACATCATGTCTGCAACTTTCATTTTGCTATTTGAGTTCTACAAGCATGTTTCATTTACATATTCTTAATCCGTTGCTAGATGTGGCATTTGTGTGTGTAACACACAACCATGTTGAACAATGGTTTTTTGATCAAATTGTGTACAATTGACCAAATTTTATGACACTTGTTCTATAATTAGCGCATAAAAACGCTTGTGCAGCAGTTGTTTAACAAAAAATAAAAAGCGATGTTTTACTTGCTACTTGTAAATTAAAGTCTTACAATTTATAAAATATTTTTCCCGGAGAGTAATTTTCGCACGTGGTAATCTGCTCGTTACTGCCTTCCGGACGCATCAGACAAGAACGATGATGAATCTCTCCTCCGGCATGACCGGCATCCCAGTTTAGCTACCTCCGTTTCTGGCCAGTGTGTTATGGTTCCCTCTTTCTACCAGATCTCTCCTCTCCCGTGGGGCTGTTGCTCTAAAAGTTGACATTTGCCGTACCCCCACCACGACCAAAGTGGACATAAATTTATGCATGCGCTCGGTCATCCGGAGAGCTTTGAGCCCGAGAACTCAACTCACACAGGTCATCCCGGCTGGGGTTTTTTTTCTAGAAGAGTTTCAACGCTATGAATAACATCAGCACTTCCTCTAGGGGGGACACGGCCATTGGACGACCAACTTAGTAATGAGATTATGGAAGGGAGCTGGGTGTAGATGGTTACTAAGCCACCATTCTATATTTGCTTTTAATCACTTGGGAAAATCATTTTAAAAGTTTTTTTTAAGTTTTTCAAAAATTCCTATCAAAAACCAACTCTAATTGATACAAGCAAATTGTTAAATTAAATTCAGCTCGAGGAATTAAAATCAAATTGCTGCCAGCCTGTCCACTTTGCAACCGAAATTCGACCAAAATTGTTTCCTTCGAAATTAAGAGTTGCAGAATGAATGGGCCACAAGCGTATCTCATGCAAAGTTTCTTTCCAAGGAATTACTATTACCCAGTACTTCATAGCAGCACTACATCACTCTTGAGAGCCGATAAAGCACCGGACCTCTGGCCAAAACAAGCAATGGAAGCGCATCAATTCACCTAAAGTTTCTTGTTTAAAGTTGTTTGAAAACGACATCTCGAAAAATATGTGTTTGATTGTCAGCTAATTATTAAAATTAAAATTAAAATTGTACATTTGTGCATTTTTTGCATCACAGTTATCCCAACTGATGTTATATTTCATTTATTAGATATTTTCACCATTTTTACACCTTTTCTCATTTCGAGTTAAGCAAGAAAGAAATTCTGCCATCCAGGGGGAGGAGCTCAAGCTAGTAACGCTTCCTTTCGTTAAAAGCTCCACCACACAGGAAGGAGTGAGAGAGAGAGAGAGAGATTGGCCCACAGCTGGAACATAACCGGAAGGCGATGTATGAAATTTGCCAAAAGCATTCCGGCCACATTCATCCGGCCATTTTATCTTCCTACACAACCGTCCAACAGCCGACCTACCTGACTCCTGGTGTCCTGGTGCTATTTTTCTCTTTTTTTTTGTGCTAGAAGGAAGTCCCTCGTGGCAGTCGGTGAGATTTGAATGTTGCTTGCAACAATGATGCATAATTTATTATCTTTACGATGAAAGAGCTCCTGGTTGCATTAAATTACACAACCATAAATTGTAGACAACAACAACAACATCAACGAAGCAAAGAAAACAAGAAACTTTTTCACCAGCAGCACCAACAGGGTAAACGGGTTGAGACCGGTGGTTTTGGGGGCTGCCACGGGTTGGTCCTGGCCCGAGTCTGACCAAGCTCCGAAAGGACTTGAATTGTCAGGAATATGAAACACTGCCATTTGGTCGCAGGAGAAATTGGATTTTTGTTCTTCGACAGATGCAATCAGTTTATGGTTGTGCTGCCTGTACTTTTCCCCACTTTTGGGTGCAATTTTGCAGATGACATCTACAATTTGCTTGTCTGCTCTTTCTGTTGAAGATGCCTAGAGGGTATTTATTGAAGCGCTTTTTCACAAATGCAATTAAATACAAGTTATGAATAAGTTGTTTTGTATTTACCGTATGTTTACCATTTGATCAGTTAATTTAATTTGTATGCCAAAATTTGTTGGAAACACTGTGACTAATAAAGTCACTCCGGCAGTTTTATTAAATTTAATTTTCAAAAGGGGGTCATTCTCTGACAACTCACACAGCAGTTTCCCCGATCCCCCTTGGATTTCGTGAAATTTTTGCTGTTCTGGGCAACTTTGGTGCTTGATCACGAATCCGAGGTCCATTTTACGATATCTCACCGACGATGGGGCGGTACGACCCCGATAATTTTTCAGGATTTTTAATAAGATAGGGTTTTCAATTATTTGGGGCTTGAAACCGGAAAGAGCTAGAACGTTGGAGTCAAAGAGATTTTTGCATAAAATTGAACATCCGATTCAATAACGTACACAAAGTTATCATAACAGTGTCAAAAAATACAAATGAGCTCTCAGATTATTTCAATTTGAAAAGTACATTTTATATCCTTTTATAATAAGTTAAGAATAAGTTTTCGGCATTTTGAGTAGGCCATCAAATCGGGCATCTAATTTTACCCAGAAATCCCCCTGAGACCAAATGTCTATCTCTGAACGGTTTCGAGCTACAAATTGTCGCTTGTGACCTAACTTGTGACACATCCTATCTTGTTACAGCAGACGTGTCACAAGAAAGCACACAAGCGACAAAATCACGTGTCTTAGTAAAAATCCAGAAAAATGAAAGGGGTCGTTCCTCCCCACCGTCGGTGGGATATCAATAAATGAACATCGGATTCATGAGCATGGTAGACTGTCAATGAGCTGCTACTCTGTTATTAATAGATCAGCTGAAGCTTAAAAAATGAATCAAAAATGATCAGTGGTAGCCAACCATCCGTTCACTGTTTAACCTCTGAAGATCCCTTCTTTTTTAGTCAATACCGGTACCCTCCCAAGAAGCCTGCAGTTCAACAAAAGGGAAGAATGTTAGTCCGATAATTGAAGTTGCAGACTCATCAAGCACATAGTTTTTCGCTATATACCTGTTGACACCGCTTGAGACCGTTGAATCCACAGCATTTCCTTCAAACTTCACATGAAATTTAATTTATTTATTTTTTGTTAGTAGGATAAGGTATTGGCTTCTCGATACTAAACCCGTCGCCGAGCCTTCCGAGCTACGATGCAATGGGAAGGTCTTTCTAATTAATACACCAAAACACTCACGCTCAGTTATTTCGATACTAAATAAATGTTACTTTGCACCGTTATTGCAAAGTGTTTGGGTCGTCAGCGTGCCATTCGACCAACGATGATATGGAAAGGACTTTTTTCAAGTAATTTAATCACTTTGAACACTCAAACATCATATCTTACTGCAACAATTCACACGACGTCGTGCCTCCCGATCAACGATGATATAGGAAGGGCTTCTTTGGTTATATAAAAAATGAAAGTCACCACACCACAAATTGAACTGATTATCTTCTGCTTGTGGGCAAGCCAACCATGATGAAAAACCAAAAAAAAATCTTTTCTTTTCATCCACAATGCCACACAATTGACTGCGCGTCATCACACCACAAATTGAACTGATTTTCTTCTCACGATGAGTGTCCACACCCTTACCAAAAATCATGATTTTTTGAGTTCCAAATCCCACTTTTCATACGAATTTTTCAGTTCAACCCATATAACCATTTTTATGGTTGTAGTATCTGAACTCAAAAATTCGTATGAAAAGTGGGATTTGGAACTCAAAAAATCATGATTTTTGGTAAGGGTGCAGACAATTCGTGTTCAAAACTGGGAAATGATCTTTTTAAAAATTATCCCTGCTCGGAAGTCATTCAAGTCTGCCAACAGTACTGAACTATTTAAAAAGAGCAATTTATCTTGTTAAAAGTTTATAGAACTACCATTTTCATAGAATTTATAGCTTATTTTTGAACAGGTGAATATCCCCTGGATTTTTCAAATAATCAAAATAGCAAAATAATTAATGAAAAGAAACCTTTACGTCTTTTGACCGATCTGTGGTAAAAAATTCAAGACTTGTTTAAATAATAAAAAAATGGAATTTGATTGAAAACGCATAAACAATCGTTATACAGTTTTGGAATCGGGATGTCAGTAATCCATTAAAATTATTATTTCATGAAAATTTTCACAAAAATACGTATTTTTCCTGTATTTCGAAAATGCATTTTTTTCTCTAAAGAATCCAAAAAAAGATTGTTATTGCAATATGGTTATCAAATGATCAGGTTTTTTCATACATTTCGGATGTAATAACAACATTTTTAGAAAATACTCAAAATTTTCACAAAACTACGTTTTTTCGAAAAAAAAAATACTCAAAATTTCAATTTTTACAATATGGGTATCAAACGATCCAAGTTTTTCATACATTTCGAATGTAATAACAACATTTTTAGAAAATACTCAAAATCTTCACAAAACTACGTATTTTCGAAAAAAAATACTCAAAATTTCCGTTTTTACAATGTGGGTATCAAACGATCGGGTTTTTTTCATACATTTCGAATGTAATAACAATATTCTTTGAAAATACTCCAAATTTTCACAAAACTACGTATTTCCGAAAAAATAATCAAAATTTCCGTTTTTACAATGTGGGTATCAAACGATCGGGATTTTTTCATGCATTTCGAATGTAATAACAACATTTTTAGAAAATACTCAAAATTTTCACAAAACTACGTATTTTCGAATAAAATACTCAAAAATTTCCGTTTTTACAATGTGGGTATCGAACGATCGGGATTTTTTCATAAATTTCGAATGTAATAACAATATTTTTTGCAAATACTCAAAATTTTCACAAAACTACGTATTTCCGAAAAAAAATACTCGAAATTTCCGTTTTCCGTTCCGTTCCGTTTTTGATGTTAAGAGACGAGGCGTGGGAAGGGAAGAGGATTGTGTAGGGGTCTTGGTTGGCTCTGCTGTTCTTTGTTTTTGGCCTCAGCCGCAAAGTAATGACTGCAACTAATTTGATAAAGTAAATTGCCTTCATAACCAACAGAAAATTAATAAATTATTAATTGAAATAGGCAGAGATTTTTAGGTATTGTAGTAAGAAAAACTGAGTCGAATATTTTAATTAGGATTTTAAAAGCTTCAAAATAAAAAAATAAATATAAAGGATATACAAAAGGAAAAGAAGAAAAGAATCCACGGAATTTTTTTATGGTTTGGGCATTTTTAGAAATATTTTTTTTTTTAATTTTAAGTCTAACATAAGATGCTTTTATCGAGAAAACTTTTATTTACCTTGTGTTGTGTTAAAATCAATTAATTCTTAGATAGCCGACTTTGTAAAGACTGAATTGCAGAACTGGCTGGAATCTTATAATTCTTTCACATCCCCCTCTTTTTCTTTGCGCCAATACAAAACGAAAACCCCACACCAAAACGAAATCGAACTGGACTTTTTGCGACACGATTGCTTGCCGAACTGGCCATATAAATACTAATATTAATATTAATACATTGATACGTACTTTTACAGCTGTCATGAAAACAACAACCGAGTCCATTCACGTTTGAAATAGTCGCAAATAAATTTCATTTAACTCTTTCAAATAAATGCATCTTCAATTCACCCTGAACAGCACATCACCGAGGAGCCGCATGGTGTGTGCTGCAGTGATTTATTACCACAGTGTTGATTGCTCTCACATACATGTTCCACACTCTCTCACAACCGCTTTTCTCTGTTTTCCGCTCTCCCTCTCTCAGTCTTCAGTTTGTATCTCCCATTTTCCGCCAAATCAACAACGTTGATGCACAGACAACAACCCGCACTTACTCTCCCACAACAACATTGGGCGATCTCTCTCACCTGCTGCGCTGAGAGTGGCCACTCGCTCGTGAGTGCCGATACTAATCGGCTCACTCTTCGCGTACGACTGATAAAAAACGATTCACGGCGCGATGCACGATTTCAGCACTCTCGTGTGGTTATTACCATTGTTATTATAACGATAACTCATTTCCGAACCTAAGATGATGGAAGGTGCTTTTTGTGTGGAAGCTTTTTTTGCGTTCTTAATCATTTTTTTTTGTTGTAGGATGGAACAAAAAGTTGTTGAAGATGGGTTAGAATCATTCTTAGAGCAAAATATTTTGTGTTTAGTAATTTGCAGCTTTAGCAGGCCTTTTTCAAATAATACTCAAGCTAAGTACGCAAACCGGTACACTGTACGAGCATCGAAGCACTAACAAGCTAATAAAATTTGATCACCACTGACACTGACGGACGCGTCAATGATGACGATGAATCGATCACACATCATGAGACGACGACTTTCGACGAGGAGAGTCCCTCGACCGGACCAAACATTATAAATGAAGCAGTAAAATTAGCCGATTACCCATTGTTATTACCTGCTGGTCGGACAGGTGGCTTGCTGCGTGTAAAACTGTGTGGGTGTTATCCACCACCACTGGTGTGTATCTGTGTGTGCGTTTTGACTTAGCAGGGGCGCATCATTACGAGTATGGATGGAGATTTTTTACAACTTACGCCCAAATTTAAATTTAAAACACAAATCGCAACCTCACGGTCGCGGTCACGGACGTAAAGCGTCTTAAGTCGGAGGCGAGGCGGTACAAAAAAGGCTATCTTTCTCTAATCAATGTTGGTGAGGTTGGTTTACATGCGAGCTTGTACGGGGTTTGATTGCTGATTTGAGCTCGGTGCGAGGAAGTGATATCGAAGATTCGTCAATTCTTTACCATCAATTTATAGCTATTTTTATAAGAATATAATCCTGAGATTATTGAATTTATATACATTTTGTTTTGTCATACCCTTTGAAAGCGTTAATCGTTTTTATCTAATGTCAGTATGTAAATTAGTGAATTTTAATTATTTATTTCAGCAAAGTTCGCTTAGAGTTGCTAACTTTGTCTAACTGCATGCAATATAACAATCTTGAAGAAATTATAAACTATACCATTGACTGGGGAAAATACGTGAAAAACATAGTATCTAATCATTTCGGGTCTAGTTGGTAGCGAAAAAATAATCATTACAAACAGTTTGAACAACTTTCTAACTGCAATGATCTGATGCCATTGACTGGCCTGAATTTTGATTCCACAGTGATATCGTCGTTGTCGTGCTATCTTGTCACACGTGCATTTTGTGCCAAATTTAGTTAAATTTAGTTTAATCCTGAGATATTCAATAAAAACCGAAAAAAAACTCCGTGTAAGAAGTTTCAATCTTTCCATGCTTTCTAGACACACCCTGAAAATTGATGTGAGTGCGACAACTGGCCAAAGGAATTTCAGGTCAAAACGCGTTTGACACATGTATATGCCCGACTACCGTAAACATTTGCAATAATAACTCGGGACTCCGGCAACCAAATTCAACCAAACTTCAGGACAAAGCACAGAATGGTTAACCAAACAAAACGTGTTTGTTATTGTTTGCATTGCGTGCTCTAGTTTTTGTTTATTCAAGGCAAACATTAAAAAGCGTTTTTCTTGGAACGTCAAAAAGCGACGTGTGACAAGATAGCATGATAGCGTTGAGATGCAAGTTGATGCCAGTCGGAGACGGGAGATTCAGCTTGAAAGAAAGGATCATGGATTCGGAGTCATAGTCGGCAAATTCTGAGAAGCTGAAGTTGGCTCAATTTCAACAACTTTGTATGGGAGTTGCGGTTAAGTCAGAGTCAGAGTCGGTGGGGTTGGTTATTGTTTAAAAAAAAAGTCGAAATTTAATTTGTTAAATCCTTAGTATCTGAAGTTGGAGCGAGAAATCTGCTTTGAAGTATTACTATCCTTTGCAACTACCACAGCAATCACTAATCTTCCTTCTGATATCTCTCGTATCTTTGATGTCTTCTTAACAAATTAATACATACTACACGGATAAAAATCCTGTTAGCAAATCCGATAACTCTATGTTGTCGAGTTTGTAAAAATTGAAATAGTTCCAAAATCGTCGAAAATTTTCCGATTTTGGAAACAATGTTGTCGATTTTGAAGACATTTGTAGCGCAATCGATTTACCGGATTTGCTTACAAAATTTCTATCCGTGTAGTACAGTCATCCCACATATTCGGAATAACCACAAATTCGAAACACTTTTGTGGTAATTTGTCAATAGGATGCAAAATGCAAATTTTCTTTCGACCCTTCTATTTCAAGGAACTTGTTTAGCCATTGTCTCTTTCACTATATTAAACGTGAAATAAAACGTCCAAATATGGTGTTGGTCGATACATCATTCGACAGATCACAACAAAAGCTTCCAAATGCAGCTAAAAGCAAATTATTATGTTCAATCAGCGATTTTCTATGAATTTTTGAGCTCTGGCCGATCTGTCAACTGATCCGAATTTTTTGTTGTTTTGTTGTAAAGTTGCTGTTACACCATGCAAATTCAAAATATTCAGCTAGCTCTGAGCAAGCTCTTGTGTAAGTGTCGCTGGGCCAAACAACTTCACATAAAAAAATCAATTCATGAACACAAATTACGATTTCGAGAATTGACTTTTTTCCGTGTACAAAAGATTTGAGAAGCTGAGTTAAGCGATCGATCGAATCGTTGGCTGCATTCGAATCACGATTGGTTGTGCACTGGCGCTTCAAGTGATTTGATTATTACCGATTGAGTGATTTCTGATCTTTGAACGAAAAAGCAAGACATTTTAGTGCATTACTGTGAAAAAAAGAGACGAGGAGTGAGGAATCTTTCAATAAAGACCGCCAAGGCCATGCTGTGAAGCAAAGAATTTGATTTAAAAAAGTCGTACAAATTCCATTTTTACTTTTTACAATATTAATCTCCAAATTACATTTGGTCACTCTCAACTCGCCGCGGCGGCTCGATACCAAGAACTTTATATGGGTCATGTGTTTTTCTTGCAAATTGGTCAAGCCGCGACCGCTCGTCACTGACCCGAAAATCGTCAAACCACAGCCGATTGTCAAAATCGGCTGAACCTTCGTTAGAGTGAGCGACACTCAGCTGAGGTTACTCATTGCCGCCACCTTCTTCCGGCACTCCTCACCTCACCATGCTTCACACCGCTACTACAGGTATACCAAAACACTCTAAACCTACTCGTGTGTTATCTTCGCAACCTTTTCGGTGGCGCCTTAATTCTTCGTTGACCGCCGCCGCCGCCGCCGAGGAGGAGAGTGAGCGCCACCGTGGTGAGTTCCTCCCGCAATGTTGGCGGCCTGCCAAACCAAAAAGGAGCCGCCCGGCGGCGGCTTACCGTGAGTTTCTCGCGGCGGAACGCAAAGCGAGGCCTGCTTGGACTATCAGTACGGAAAAATACGTTCTCCAAACTAGAGAGGAGAGATAACGTATGTTCTTGCTTGCCGGGTCAAAGCGCGCGCGGATACGTTTGACGTTCAGCCGAATCGAGTTGTGATCTTCGGCAAAGTTTCGATCGCGATCGACGGGGTTGGTTCGCGTGGGGAACTCACAGTGCGGTAGAACACGTGAATTTGGTTTTTTGTACGCAACACGTGACGCCAGCAGGTGCATTTTGGACACTGGTTTTTGACGGAACTAGCGCAGCAGCAGCAGGTGTGTGGCAGTGGTTCAAGGGTTTTGTGTGCGGAAGGTGGCGTTGTGTCAAACGTACCTTTCAGCAAGAAAATACCTTGTTCAACGAGGAAAACGGCAGTTTTGCGCACAACAGTGCAGGCGCACTTGTGATGTATGCGCATTATAGTGTCAAGAGGAAAAGCATTTTCCGGGAAAAGCAGAAATAATTTTCCAGTTCACAATAGTTTTCTCGCTGTGAAGAAAATAAAAACGAAGAATTCAACAGTGCTCAAGTGGTGCTGCCCGGATGCCATACCGGCGAGAGAGTCAAGTTGGGGCGGCAAAGAAAAGCCGTGGAAATTGGAAAATTGTTTTCGTTTGAATTTTCTCTCCCCCACCAGCTCTACAACTGTTCTCGGAAGCACGCTGTGCCGATTTGAAACAAAAGCTCCGACAAAAGTGAAAGAAGAATAGTAAAAAAAAAACTCGGTGAAACGGTGGCGGAAAGGAGTAATTTTTAATTTCCCGCGTTTTCTCGGGGAGAGTTTTTCCGCGTGACTTGTGCTGGTGAGGCGCAGCCGGTGACGATTTTCTGGAACCAGTTTCGGTCAATCGTTGGACCCCTTGCTGGCTGGCACTGCTGATTCGTGATTCGTAATTCAATTAAAAATAGGAAAAAAGAAATAGACAGTGCGAGGTGGATGGAAACCTGGGGCAAAACGTATCCGGAGTTCAAATTTTGAATTATCTTGGCACAGATAACACCACCCGCTGATAAGACAGGTAAGCGGAATTGTTTGCCGCGAGAAAAGAAGCTTGTCAAACGGCATAGCTTGGGTAAAGCAAGCGTACGGTATCTCTGGAACCTTCAATGATGAATTTATAATGAAAAGTCAGCCTTGTAAGCATGCTGGAAACGATGCATAGATAATGAAATTGCCTCGCTTTTTTATTTATTTTTTGTTGAAATCATGGGGAATACGACCGAAATGAAACTTGTTTCACTCGCTTGCTTATTCTAGAGATTTTTTTTACTAAACTCACAATTTTAATGAAAATTTGCATTTAGAGCAGTCATTGAAATCGAACCCTGAACTTGTGTTTGAACATTTGTCTTAAACAAAAGGTTTAAGCAATACACGATCTTTGAGTTAGCTTTGACAAGTTATTTTATTAAAATCCATTTCATTTTTCTGACAAAAAAATGTTTTTAGCCGGAAAAACCGTAAAAACTAAACAATTGTTGCCAAACCCAAAGTCACCAAAGTTTGAAACTTGGGTTTGTGTTCAAACATCCGCACAAAAGAGAGTCGGAAAAGACTTACTGTTTGGACGAGGGTGAACATTTTTTGACAGAGATTCAAACAATGAACGGTTCGGCCAATGACTGATTTAGAGTGAACTGAAGGTTGTTAACATTACAAAGTCGAGCAAAACAATCTAACTAGGTCAATAGTGCATCCTGGTCACGTCAGTGGATGTTTGCATTATGAGTGAACAGCACATGTACATTGTTTTGCTTGAAGTTTTCTTTTAAAAGCTTCAAGTTTCTCAACTACTTCGGTTCATCCAAAGACACAAAATCACTTGACTTTGCTGAAACCACTTTTCTCAAACAATTATTTGAATATTTGAAACTTATTTATGTTTCAATAATTTGAACAGAAAGATTATGATGAAACTACGAGAACGTCAATCTAAACCAATGGGGTTTCTAATTGAAAATAAGAAAGAGAGCTTGTTTAAAAAATGCTTTCTAAAACTGGTCTAAACCGTGATTTTTACATTTTAGACCAGTTTTGAGCACCCTGTATCTTTTGCCAGAAGCAAGATTGGACCCAGGGTGGAATCGAAAATTGTTTGTTCAGCAACACATTTTTGGGTCTCTTCTAAGGTCCCTAACAACCAATGCTGTTAATCGTTGAAATCAACGGCGTTTATATCATCGATGTCGATGATCGTTGATTTAATCGTCAACGTCAACGGACTCGTTGATTAAAACGGCGTTGATCAACGCGTTGATTTTCGATAATCAACGAGTTGATCAACGGCGTTCTTTTATAGTTTTCTAGAGTTTTATGAAGAAAGAACGATTTTTTCATAAATGTTTTGATTGGGAAACATTCTCAAATTGATGTGGCATGGTTGTTCGGGGATCCGGGTGTACCAAGAGGACCGATGTGACCGGATTTTAAACTTAATTTAAGCCCTAGCTAATTGCTGGTCACTTCCATCTCCACTTTGGTTCCCAAGTCCAACCAGGATTTTTCTAATGTAAATGACACCTCCGGATCCGGAGGAGGAGCGACGTCATCTGGGTTGCGATACTGGAAAAGCTCTCCCAGCAAGCCGATGTTCTGTTTTAGCAACTGCCTGAAACTGCTTCCGAAAAGTGAGTGTAAATCAAAACGTTCGATCTGCGAAGCTCCTCCTTCCTCCAGCGGGACGGCCAAAGCCCTGTAACCTTTCATGAAGACGGCCTGCTGGAAGATGTCCGATACTGCGGACGGGGAATGTCCAACGGTTAGAAACTGGAGGTTACGGAATTGAGTGAACGAAAACAGTGTTTTTTTTTGTGAAAAAGGAAAAATCGAGTGTAAAATGATAAAAATTAAAAAAAAGTGTGTCATCAAATTTTTTACAACGAAATAAAAATAATTTGTAGTCTTATTTGTTCCAACAAGAAAACAATAATTCCAATAGTATTCCCCTGCCAGCAAAATGACGTTTAATGTAATTTTACACGACCTAATCGGGTCTGATTTGAGTAATGTAATTTTCAAATCAGACAGAATTTTATGTTTTATATGACGCTCCAGTTATGTGCATCAAATAAACAGAATATTACATGATTTTTTCGAAGTGTGCAATTGTCCGTTCTCGGTGTCATTTACATAAGAAAATCCTGGTTGGACTTGGGAACCAAAGTGGAGATGGAAGTGACCAGCAATTAGCTAGGGCTTAAATTACGTTTAAAATCCAATCACTTCGGTCCTCTTGGTACACTCGGATCCCCGAACAACCATGCCACATCAATTTGAGAATGTTTCCTAATCAAAACATTTATGAAAAAATCGTTCTTTCCTCATAAAACTCTAGAAAACTATAAAAGAACGCCGTTGATCAACTCGTTGATTATCGATAATCAACGCGTTGATCAACGCCGTTTTAATCAACGAGTCCGTTGACGTTGACGATTAAATCAACGATGGCTGCGATTACGATTACGTTTAAATCAACGATCATCGACATCAATGACGTTAAGCCCACGATTGACGCAAAGTGAATGAAATTTGTATAGATGGCGAAACTTGTTTTAATGTTTGACCTTGCATAGACAAAAAAATAGCGCACGCAATCTAAACACTAACAAAAATGTTTTGCTTTGTTGACCATTCTTTGCATTGTCCCGAAGTTTGGTTGAATTTGGTTGCCGGAGTCCCGAATTATAATTACAAATGTATACGGTAGTCAGGCATGTATGTGTGTCGAACGCGTTCTGACCTGGAATCCTTTTGGCCAGTTGTCGCACTTACAGCCATTTTCAGGATGTGTCAAGATAGCACGACAAGATTGAAATGTCATATGAACAGTGACAACAATTATTGAACATCTCAGGATTTAAATCGAATTTGTAGGATCTGTGAAGGTCGAAAGGTGGAGCATTGAGAGCTGCACAAAATGGCGTTCTCAGCTCAATTTGGCTCAAAATGCATGTGCGACAAGACAGCATGAAAACGACGATATAAAAGTATGTTTTTGATTTTCGAGAGCGAAGTTGAAAATTTATTTTTATTTTGACTCTCTTTCTTACAATTCTTTCTTAAAATCTACGTTTTATGTTAATTTTCCATGTGTTTGAGTTCATAATTTTTTCATCTTATCTTATCTAATCTAATCTAATCTAACACAGACGCACATTTTAAGAACATATTTTTTTCGCGTTTTAAAACTCACAGAAAAAAAAACAAATTCCACTCCTAGGAGACCCGGGAGGCAAAGTTCTGTAAAAGGAAAAACCTTAGCTAGTGGTACTAGCCGAAAAGGCCAAATGAATGGAAATATTTAATAGTCACGAGGTTCGTAGGTTATCAAAAACCTATAAAGTAATTTAGAATTTCAGAAAAGCCATGCCGATCGATTACTGACAATAGACCAAAAAGGATAAAAATCTCACAACTAAAATTAAAAAATATTAGTAAAGTGTAGCCGTAATTGTAGTCTTTGACCCTACATTGCCCCAATCAGCCAACACGGTGGAAGACGCAATAAGAAAACTTACGCCCCGTTCAACGAGGACGTGTCCTGATCAAATTAGTAGAACATCCGCCCTTTGGAGTTCTATTTTAGAGGCATCCCCACCAGCGCATTATTGCTGGAATTCTTTGGAAAAGAGGTAGAATGCCGTCAGGATGGGTTTTTGTTTCCCGGCGCTGCTGATGTTTTGAGTTTTGATGAAGTTCGAGTGTTACGTAACAGAGCGAAACTCATCATGCTGTCCTAAGGTCATCACGATCCAGAATAGAAATGACATGGTTTCCAATTATACACCATGTTGGCACGCTTCCCAGAATCAAAACGATCGCACAGTCCTTCAATGTAGCAATGTAAATTTTGCTGTTACACAAGTTGCAACCGGTGATGCCACCTGTCGACCAATAATTTGCTCGATTTAATTTTTATAACTCTGAACGAGTTTAATTACCACCCACCTCCGTACTCGATTTTAACTCAAAAGCTGCTGCACGGGTCGTTTAACTTGAAGAACTACTTCCGGCCATCATCGGGATCAGCTCAAACTGTAAGGTCCCCCCCCCCCCCCATTTTCCGGAGCATTTCCCGCAGCCTCCACGGTGCAAATAAATGGTTGATGAAAAAAAAGGAGCTGAAAACACACCCGTGTTAAAATTAATGAACGAGAATGAAAAAAAAAAGTTGTTTCCACACTCTCGTGGGCGACCGACGGTTTTGCATGTTTCCGGTCGTTTTTCCACACTGCGAAGGTCGTTTTGACTATCACCGGCACCGGTGGCACGGGGGGACTATGGTCCAATGGTGTGGTATTGATATCAAGTGGTTTTCCACTTCACACGACCGCCAATCAACTTACAACCCAGGTTATCACAGCGAAAATCATGTAAATATAAAATTTAAATCAACTTTGCCAACAAAACAAATAATTTTAATCGTAAAATTTAAAGTTTTGTTAATTATGTTTCACAGAGTTTAGAAAAAAAAACAAATCAAAATGATACGCTTTTTTCACAGTGCTTTGCTTAAATGAGTTGGGCGAGGTTTCAAGTGGGTGTATGTTGGTCAAGCCTCGTGTGTTTGTGGATGTTTTCCACTGTAATAAACGTCATCGACAGACGACGCTGCCGTTGCCGGACGGATTCCATTCTCATACTGACCATCGCACCAGCATCAGATGGGGCGTTTCGTGAATCCGTTGGCATTCGGTGAATTGTAGTGGAATTTCCTTACTTTTCTGGTTTTGGTAGCCTTTTTTCCTATGAAATGAGTTGAAAAACATTTTAAAATGAATATATGATTGAAACGATGTTCGTGTGTGTTAATTTTCCGTTGATATGATATCAGCACTCGTTATATTAAGTTACAAACAAACAAGAACTCATTACGGCAGCCATATTAATGTTCAATAAATGTTATTTGAACAATGCAGGTGAGTTTTTTCAGCAATTCAATAATCAAATTATTTGAATTTGCGGATTATTCTGGCAAATGATAAAAAAATCGGAATTTCCTAGAAATAAAGTAGCAACGCGAGAAACTGGTGACTAAGCCTTTTAACAGCTGTTTTGCAAATTTCAAAACAAGTCGATATTCGAATTCGAACAATCGATAATTTTTTCACAAAACTCGAAAAGCAAAACATTAGTGTTTTGTATAATATTTACTTGTAGCTCCAGAATTAGCAAAACAGTTCCAGCTGCTAAAATGCTAATTGTACCGAGCATTTAAAAAAAAATAAACAAACAAATTTTGGACATTAAATTGCCTGGAAGAATCCAAAAACATAAATATTAATCAATTATCGTAAGTGCATCTTGATCCTTGGACAATAAACTATCATTTAAAAAATTCTCACCTATATTTTTTGACAAAATCTTAAAATGTGGCAAGCAAATTGCACAATATTGGGCGCCCGAAATGCGAACGGAGCGCTGCGCTCGCGGAATTAAAACTAGATTAACACTCAAACGCTCGGGTAGTCATTTGACCCCTATTTTTTTTCTTAAAAATCTCATAACTTTTGGTAGAATTGACCAATTTGGATGCTTCCAGTTGCAAAAGATCCAGATTTGTCTATATTTTGAATAGTCAAATGGGGGACAAATATGGTCCACTTTTACCGGAGATATTCCGGATTCCGTTGGGGTACCTCGGCCCTTCTATTTGGGGTTTTGGTCAGTAGAACAAATCCATTTCACAGAACAATACCGGAAATGATGCAAAACTACAAGGCATATAGACAAATCTGGATCTTTTGCAACCGGAAGCATCCAAATTGGTTAATTCTACCAAAAGTTATGAGATTTTTAAGAAAAAAATAGGGGTCAAATGACTACCCGTGCGTTTGGGTGTTAAAAAAGATAGGAGGAACATACACCTTAGATTTATTGGTCGAAGTTGACTTTATAGCTGTCGGCCACCATTGCTAGTACCAACCACTAGTGTCTTCCTTTTTAACTACAAGGACTTCGCCGCCCTGGGCTCCTAAGTGTATGAAAGTATGGCACGGAGCGACGGCGCCGAATACCCATATTTACACAAAGAATTTTAGAGCGCCCGCCGCGGGATTCGAACCAGCAACCTCTGGATTGTGAGCCAGTGCGCGGTCCGATTGATCCACACGGGCGGGTCCCGATTTATTGGTCCTGTATGTAAAATCGACTCAGCTTTCGAATGGATTTGTCAGTTTTTCGATAGAGCGGGGCGCCGGCCTTCAAAAATGACGTTTAAAAATTCATTGGTGTTTTGTGGCTAAAAAACATCAAGGGTTCGTTTAAGTTTTGCAAAGTTATTAGCAATTTTGTAGACGCGCCTAAGTCAAAAAATTACAATTTAAAAATAATGTTTAAGCTTGGTGGCGCCGAGGGGAGGACAAATTTAATCAACCAAACATGGTTTCTTTCATAACTTGGTGGGGGCTATTGAAAAAGTACATTACTTTTGAATTTTGAGCACCTTGTGTAAATTGTGGTTCACTTTCAACGAGAATTACTCACGTATAAAGTCGTGCTTTCAGTAACGTCGCTTTTTCAACATATCATATCAACATGAGAGCTCTGTAGATCAGATTCATATAATGAATTTGGTGTTTGAAAAATAACCATCTGGAACCTTATAGAGGCCCTCGAAACTTATCTACTTTTGAGAAATTCCGCCCAAGCAATCTATCTGACGCCACCAGCGCTGAAGAGTTATTTCGTCGCCGTCGTGCTAACTCGAACGTGCATTTTAAGCCAAATTAAGTTAAGAACGCCATTTTGTGCTGCTAATAATGCCTCACCTTTTGACCTTCAAAGATCCCCAAAATTCGATTTCAATCTTGAGATGTTCAATAAAAACCGAAAAAACTCCGTGCATTGTTGTCGCTCTTCATATAAAAGAAGTTTCAATCATGTCGTGCTAAGGGATTTCAGGTCAGAACGCGTTTGACACAAGTACATGCACGACTTCTGTAAACATTTGTAATTATAACTCGGGACTCCTCAACCAACTTCAACCAAACTTCGGGACAATGCTCAGAATGGTCAGCCAAACAAAACGTGTTTGTTATTGTTTACATTGCGTGCTCTAGTTTTTGTTTATTCAAGGTCACACATTAAAACGAGTTTTTCTCGGAACGTCGAAATGGCGGGTGCTACAAGATAGCACGACAGCGTCGATTTTTTCTCTAAATTGATCATATTGACTCTCATCAAGATGAAAATTTATGAAATTCAATGGCATTTTCAGTGGACAGCTTTCCAAATGAGAGACTTTTTTGGAAATATCATTGATGGATGAACCATTTTTTGATAAAATGGCTAAATAAATGAAACATAAAAAGATTTTTCAAAATTTCCGGAAATCTGCTAAAGTATGAAATTATTGTAAATTTCTTTAAAATGCGATTTCCCAGAGTGCCACCAACATCGCAGAAACTGCATCCATGTGGAGTCCGTTTTCTTGAACTTCAGTGTATGTTTACACGTTTACTAAATCATCTTTTTCGTTAACTATCTCCACACACACATACACAATGTGCCACCGCCGCCGGCAGTCCATAACCTCGTTAACGTCCGGTAAACATTGTAAATCTCTACAGCCAGCAAAGACCAAAAACAACAACAACATTCGAAACATGTGTACTTTTTTGTTTACCAGCAGGAACGAACACACACTCAAACACAGCCAGTCTCACGAGCGTGGTGTAATTATGATAATCGAGTGTGAATGATCGCACACCCGAAACCGCAATCCGGCCGACGACGACGACGGACGCGTTATTATTGTTTGTTCGAATGTGTTTGTGGGGGAGTGTAGAATTGGTTGGACAACGTGTTGGCATTAGGGTGCACTAATGACCATAGAAGTGGGCACTAAGAAGCTTTGAAAGAGAAATGAAATGATGAGGAGAGCACTGTCACAATTTTTGCATAAAAAAAACTTCTTTAAAATCTTTTCTTGGTTGATTATCTTGGTAAGTAGTCAAACTTTTCCCAAAAAATAAATAAGATCATTAATTGGATAAAAAAAATGTGGATATATAGTAGGGTGCCCAGAATATGGGACTTTTTCTTAAAACCTCGCTCCACAAGCTGATTATTGTTCCTTGAGCAATTTAAGGACTCTGGGCCAAATATGAGCAAAATTGGTCAACATTTACCCATTGATACTCGGGGGTGAAGTTTGTATGAAATGTATGAAAAAAAAAACAATTTTCTTATTGTTTGGTCTGCACAGAGCGCTATTTCCATCCAAATATTCCCAAAAGTGAGATTCTCATTGGAAATTAAATGCTCTACAACTTTGTAGAACATACTGTAAAACTCGGTCTTGAAAAGTTATTAGCGATTTAAAAATGTCATTTTTGTATGAAAAACATTTTTTTCACCAACTTCAGGCTCGGGTATCAATGGGTTAATCTCAACGAATTTCGTCCAAAATTTACACAGATGCTTAAAATAACTCAAAAACCCTTTTTTTGCTCGTGGAGCAGGGGGTCATTTTTTCTGGGCACCCTAATATATAGCAGAGTTTAGAAAGTTATTCGTCTGGATTTCATTTCCTTGATACAGCCGCCTTAGTATCACACTGCTGTGATTGTCAGTGAAGCAGAAGAGTGAAATCACGGTGACAAATTTTGAGGGGGTGTTGGACGATGGTGATCCGGTTCAGAGCGTTGTTAGCAGGTTGTTAGTGAAATTGTAACATGTTGGAGAATTTGGAAGACATCACGAAATTAAGAGAACCATAAGTGTTAACAGAATTGAGAGAATCAATGGAATCAAGAAAATTTTAATAATCAAGAGAATCAAGAGAATCTAAAGAATCGAGAGAATCAAGAGAATCAAGAGAATCAAGAGTATCAAGAGAATCAAGAGAATCAAGAGAATCAAGAGAATCAAGAAAATCAAGATAATCCAGAGAATCGAGAGAATCAAGATCATCAAAAGAATCAAGACAATCAAAAGAATCAAGAGAAAAGAGAGAAGCAAGAGAATCAAGAGAAACAAGATTATCAAAAGAATCGAGAGAATCAAGATCATCAAAAGAACCCAAAGAATCAAAAGAATCGAAAGCATCAAGAGAATCAAGAGAATCAAGACAAACTAGACTAAAAAACAAACTAGATATGTGAATAACCCTTCAAGCTCTTGTTTAAAATTGATACAATTTAGTCATTCTGTGAAATTCAACAGCGTGCAAATGCTTCCAGTGTTGCTGTTTATTTATGTATAATTTTCTGTTTTCATTTCTTCCACCAGCAACACAGATCGAGAGAGAAAAAAGAAAACAGTGAAAAACGATTATATTTTGTGATAAATATTCAACCAGTGGCACTTTGGCTCGCAGCTGTAATAGTGTAAACCGAGCGCGAAAATATAATCGAGCGAAGTGAGCAAACGAGAAGAATATTTGCCTTTGGCAACCAACTGTGAGAGATTTTTTTTCGGAGTCCAGCAGCAGCGGAGAGTGAGTGGTGAAAAAGATTCACTTTGACAGCATCCACACCGGTAGCAGAATTTGTGCGACAAATTGAGAAGAAGCTAAAAAAGAAGATTTTTTTTTAAAACATTTAACGAAGACGAAGGCGAAACTTATTGTGACAAGTGTGCTTCCGGTTTCTTGAAAGCAGAGCCGGGGCTAGACAGCGTGAAAGACGAACGGTAAGTGATGTTCTTTTTGGTCATTTTAGAATAAATTGGACATAAAAGCGTGCGATAAGCGTGGGGGTGATCCATGGATGGACGGATCGGGGATGGACGGATCAGGTGGGTGACGCGACGTCAACGGCGTCGTCTGTCAGTCTGCGTTTGCATCAACGCGACGGTCTGACACTTATTGCTTTGATGCACTGTTGAAATGTTTTAGTTAAATTAACTTTTACGAAAACATTAATTGATATTTAAATTTAAGTGATTTAGAATCAAACTTATCGCTGATATTCTTTTTGAATTTATAAAATCAAAACCTTTTCATTTCCACTTTATTTACTGTGTGACGCGGCTTTGGATTTGTAGGACAGAGACATGTATGACATTAGAAAAATTAAACGTAACGTGACAGTCGCGGCTCTTGCGTGTGTGAATCGGACGGATAATGATTTCTTCCTGGATGGCGACGTGCGATGACGCAAAGCTAATTATCGTGCCCGCTGTCACAGGGTAACGTTCTACTCACACGTAACGTTTTTATTTTTTTGTTTTTGTTACTACCATTAGCATTTGGTTAGAAATTCACTCTGTTTTATGCTTAAAATATTCGTTAATGAATATACAATTCGCTTCAATTGCGAGAGTGATGCCAAAAATATACTCATTTACATACATTTTTTTCTATCAAAGAAACTTCGGGTAGTCGAATGATGAAAACATTTGGTTATTTTAATCTCATTTAAGTTTTCAAGGTGTTCTGTTTGACTCTAGACTAGACCACGGCGTGTTTTCTAGAACAAACTTTTCAGGAAAAAATAGTCATCGCTACTTTCAAATGTGTCTTATAGGAAATTTTCTCAGCTTTCCAATGCTTCTAAGAGCGAAATGTTTCATCGGGAATTTTCTGAGATATCTCTATTTTAAGTTTTTGGTTTTAAATTTCTATATTATTTATAAGAAACTTTATACTAACAGTTCAGAAAACTTATCAAATGATGTGTTTCATTTGTCATTTACTCATCAAAATGTGCAAAATAAGACAAGAAACAACTTTGTAGAAGGTTGCAAACCACTAAACATTTTGAAAATAATGTTTTGTCTGAGTTTTTGAATATATGGGATTTATTCAGAAATTTAAATGATACAACAGTGTAAAAATATATTTTTACAAGAATTATTAGATTATTACATATATTTGGTGTACAAATATCACGTGTCTGCTCTGATTTAGCTTGTTCAACCGAAACTTTGGCAGGTTTGTGACTGTGAATGGTATTATTGAGTTTTAATGAATAAATTTGATATTTTCTTAAACAAACATTAACCAGGAACATAAATACAAATATGATTTAAAATCTAAAATGTACTACATATTACTGTTGCAAGCTTCATAAGTCATATTTTCATGAGTATAAAATAAATATAAAATTTTATAAAATGTTTACTTTTGAAAATGCACTTAAAAAGTAGCAATGAAACTCGAGTCTTCCAATTCAGAATGCTGAAAACACCGCTACAAACTTTTTTTTTGTTCGAACAATATTATTTATCATTTCAACAAAAAAAATTAAACATAAACTTCCTTTCCAAACTATTTGAACAAAAATCAGGAAATAAAACATTTTTTAAAAAGATGAGATTGAAGATGAGAGTCTTATAAACTTCTAAAATATTGCTAATTCCTTGATCATTTAATACAAAAAAAACTAAAACAATCATATTATACTAATGAAAAGTATTTCTCCTAAAGCTTGCAACAGTAATTTGCAGTTCAATTTCGAGTATTAAACATTAACATGCAACTGGTTAATGTTTGATTAAGGAAATATGATATTTATTCATAAAAATCTTGTAATACCCTATCGCTATCAATCTCAAACTTGTAAAAAAAATCGATTGCATCAGATAATTCCAAGCTGGATCAGAGCAGACCGGTGTTATTTGTACACAACAATTATTTAATAATCTATTTGTTCTTGTAAAAATAATATTTTAATGCGGTATTATGATTTTAATTTCTGAATAAATCCCACATATTCAAAAAAATCGGTTTAAACTTCATTTTCAAAATAAAGCGGTTTGCAACCTTCTACAAAGTTGTTTCTTGTCTTATTTTGCACATTTTGATGAGTAAATGACACATGAAACACATCATTTGACAAGTTTCCTGGACTGTTATTTAAAAGTTTCCAATAAATGATTAAGGATTTTAAAACAAAATACTTAAAATATAGATATCTCAGAAATTTCCCGATGAAACATTTCGCTCTTAGAAGCATTGGAAAGCTGAGAAAATTTCCTATAAGACACATTTGAAAGTAGCGATGACTATTTTTTTTCCTTAAGGTTGCCCAGAAAACACGCCGTGTAGACTCGATTGTAAGAAAAATAAATTTCGTTGACCTATAACGTCATGCTTCGAATTCCCGGACACCTCGTCTTGTTTTACCCATTATTTAGACATTTTTTCGCATACAAGTTGTCTTCACAACAAAATTTCAACCAATTTAGTCCATTCACTCCCAAGCTTGCGTTGCACCCATAAATGAATTTCGTTTGATTAAAAAAAAAAATCAAATCGTTTGAGGTAGAATAATACTGATGAAAATATTGTTTATGCTCGGTATCAGGTATGGCGTCATCCATAAAGTATGTCACGCTCTAGGGGGGGAGGGGGGTTCTGAGCAAGTGTGACATTGCATGTTATAAGTATAGGAAAAGTGTGACAAAGGGGGGGGGGGGGTAAATTTTGGCCGATTTTAGCGTGACGTACTTTATGGATGAAGCCTATTAAAAATATTTTTTTTTATTTTTTATATTTAATTACAATATTTATACCGTCAGTGGAGGTGACATTGGGTCTGGGGGTGAGATTGGATCAAAGTGATTTTTTACGGATTTGAATTCTGTTAAAATGGTTGTGTATGTCCCCTACACAACCATTTTAACAGA
The DNA here is from genome assembly GCF_016801865.2 of Culex pipiens pallens. Lineage (NCBI taxonomy): Eukaryota > Metazoa > Arthropoda > Insecta > Diptera > Culicidae > Culex > Culex pipiens. The sequence continues at coordinate 105,217,507 of NC_068937.1, read as the reverse complement.
ATTCAAATTAAGATAACTTAGCAAAAAAAATCTTGTTCATACAACAAATCCTGTCATTCTGGCAGCTGTCTAAAGTTGAGGTACGTTTTTGGCCAAAAATTTCGTCTCGTTAAATCAACTCTTCAATATTTTTGCTGGAATTGCTCGAAAAGTACCTAAATGTTCGAAAATCTCTACTTCAAACATTTTAGCATGTCAAAACGATTCCCTCGAACAAGAAACACTGTTGGTTGACTTGTTTTTACCATATCGTTGAATTTGAGCTTAATTTTACTTTCATTCGACCCAATGTCACCCCCTCGAAGGGGTGAGATTGGGTATATTTTAAAGCGATTGGCATTTAAGGTAGAGTTCATCAAATTCCACCATATTTTGGGAATTTCTACGTTAAAAGCTTTTTGATTTTATTTAAATTGTTTTTGTTTTCGTTTTTTGACCCATAGTCACCCCCACTAACGGTACGTAAAATGGTATCAGGAAAAAAATTGACATATTGATCCTTGCACTGTTACTTGGATTTGGCCCGCGCTATTCTCTCGCACTTTTGACAACAAGAATTGGGAAAACTAGGCATCCAGTATTTGTTTATTTACATTTCCAGTCGCAGTTTCCACCAAAATGGACATTCGCACTCTAAAATTGCGGTTGACAGCAAATTTAAGGCAAAATTCTGACTTTTTAACAATTTTACCTGGAGATTTTATTTAATTATTTTTCAAAAACACATATTATTTATTATTTACTTATTAATTTTAAAAATTGTTGATTTGAATTCATGTTCATAGCGAAAATCATGACATTTTGAGAATATTAAAATAATGCTATTCATCAACGTTTTCTTAGTTATACACGGCGTCTTTTTCAGGGGGGTAGTATTTTTTGAGAAATAGCAAGAAAACTGTCATATACATATGAAAGTGTGGAACATCCCCGTTCATTTGCGGGGCGAACGAAAATCTTTGGTCGGGAAAAATCAAAGTTATCCTCATTTGAAGTTTTTTGTCTTTTTTCCTATGGAGCGAAATTTCGTCTATTTCAATTTAGTATTGTTATAAGTCTACATAGACATGATTTATGGTTCAGATCATATCATTTCTTATGGGAAATGATGCAAGGAACATTTTTCCTGAAGCACGCAAAGTGATTGGAAATAAGGGAAAAAAGTTATAAAGGTTTTATTGGAAATTTGGGAGATTTTCTGATAAAATTGCACACCCCTTTCCCAAAAACCGCAATGTTTTTGATATTCAGATCATTATTTCGATGAATTCTTTTTTGAGAAATGTTTCTGGGCCCATTGAGTATATAAATCACTACAGAAAAGTGTAATTGGTTGGGTTTATGCTCAACTGTAGGTCACATTTATGAATTTTGGATTTCAACCGAAACAACATATTTTTGTGTGTTTTGGTTATAAAATGTACCGTTTGCATTAAATTTTCACTTTTTTTGTTTGTACATGGTCCACATGATATTTTTTTTATCTAATTGAGACATGCAGTGTAAATACAATCACAGGGTTTCTATTTCTATGCCCTTAGGTAATTTGTTTTTCCATTTGGGCTATATTATTTGTATTGAAACTACAGAGTTGAACTTGCAATTATTGGTAATAACATAAATATTGCGTAAAAATCATTAAAAAGTTTAAATGTATGTAAATCTATTAATTTAATCTCAAATAATTGAGCTTAACATACTAAACAAGTCTGGCATCCAAATTTGAAACAACGAACAATACAACAATTAAATTGTTTTGCTAAAAAACACACAAATAATTGATCTTTTTATTTACAGTGGCAGTGCGTGGCCGAATGGTTACGCAGTTCGCTTTGTAAGCGGATGATTCTGGGTTCGATTCCCACCTGCTGCAACCTTCCATTGGATGAGGAAGTAAAATGTCAGTCCCGGCCTCGATAGTTAGGCCGTTAAGTCGTTCCAGGTGTAGGAGTCGTCTCTATGTCATAAGTACAAACAACACACCAAACCAAGCCTACTCCGGTGGAATCGCTGGCGGCGGTTGGACATGCAATCCATAGGTCGTCAGTTCAAACACTGGGGTGGAAGATTCCTTGGAGTAGAAAGAGGTTTGGGTGCTCTCCCCATTCAAGCCTTCGGACTCCTAGGTTCGAGCAGAAACTTGCAAAGAGACCACAAAAGACCCGGGGGTCGTTGATGTGGATGGTTTGATCTGATTTTGATTTACAATATTATCACCTGACCTCAAAATAAGTACGAGATCTCTTGTGAGTTTTAATAAGACTAATACAAATGTGAAAATCTAATGAAAACGGTACATTTTATAACAAAAACACACAAAAATATGTTGATTCGGTTGAAATCCAAAATTCATAAATGTGACTTACAGTTGAGCATAAACCCAACCAATTACACTTTTCTGTAGTGATTTGTATACTCAATGGGCCCAGAAACATTTCTCAAAAAAGAATTCATCAAAATAATGATCTGAATATCAAAAACATTGCGGTTTTTGGGAAAGGGGTGTGCAATTTTATCAGAAAATCTCCCAATTTTCCAATAAAACCTTTATAACTTTTTTCCCTTATTTCCAATCACTTTGCGTGCTTCAGGAAAAATGTTCCTTGCATCATTTCCCATAAGAAATGATATGATCTGAACCATAAATCATGTCTATGTAGACTTATAACAATACTAAATTGAAATAGACGAAATTTCGCTCCATAGGAAAAAAGACAAAAAACTTCAAATGAGGATAACTTTGATTTTTCCCGACCAAAGATTTTCGTTCGCCCCGCAAATGAACGGGGATGTTCCACACTTTCATATGTATATGACAGTTTTCTTGCTATTTCTCAAAAAATACTACCCCCCTGAAAAAGACGCCGTGTATAGCTATAGGTTATAGGTTAGTTCACCTTTGATCTTTTCAAAATTTGATGTAAACTTCTTCTAAAAGTACTTTGAACACCATTCCGTACGTATTTAAATTTTAATGGAAATAGAAGTCTTATCCACTGAAAACAATTTGAAAGGCATTTTTCTGCTTTCAAAATCATCATTAGCATGTCTGAGATCGATCAAAAATATTTTGATTTTTTTTTGTACAATTCTGTTGCACCGTAATGCAAAAAGATTTTTTTTTTTGCGAAAAACCTTTCCAACGAGTTTAACGTCATGATTCGAAATCCGCACACTTAGTAGCGTATCATTTTTGTTATGGCTGGCAAAAAATCATGTAACAAGTTGGAAATGTAGAAATATGATCAGGATGTAGTATTAACAGTCAGTTTTAAGAGAATGCATGCAAAATATGTCTTTTCTAACAATTTTTCATCAGAATTTTAAAATTAAAATGACTTGTTGTGATCCGAATCCCGGACACTCGATTTTGCTTATGAACCGCACAAATTTGAACGAAAATGTTAGTGAATGACATTCTTTAGGTCTCAAATAAGCTGTTGACATCAAAACAATCGATATTTTAGAAAAAAAAATGCTAGAATTTAAGGAAATCAAAACCATAAATTTCTGCTTTGCCTTCCCGGTGCATCGCACGCCTAAGAGATATTTCAGTGAAATGTTTCACATTTTTGGTAAACTTATAAGTAGCATTGTTAATTTGATTTTGGTTAGCCGCGGTAAATTTTCTTGAAATATTTCGAACTGTCGAAAATCCACCAAAGCATTTACCACATTGATCATACAAAAAACTGTGGTAGAAAAGTATCCACCGCGATCCACCGCAATCAATTTTTGACAGTTTAACGCCAACGAATTATTTTAAGAAAATCCACCGCGGTTAACCAAAATCAAATTAACAATGCGACTATAATTTCATGTTATATAATTGTTTTGGCATTAACTACTGCGTTCAAACAAACTTTAAATGAAAGTTGATGTTAGAATTCATCAAATAACACAGTTTTGACATTCATAATGCGAACTTTTATCCAAATAATTGATAAAAAAAAGATGAGGTGTCCGGGTTTCGAAACGTCCGGGAATTCGAATCATTACGTTATAGATCACTTGTGTTTTAATTGTACATTTTTTTCTAGAATTATCATAAACTTTATAGAATATCATAAATCATGAAATATCTTGAGATTGGTGCGCTGAAAGTGGGGACGCGAAGTCGTGATTATTCAGGTTATTTTTTTTGTGTGCTTTTGTGCCGCTGTTCGTATGGGGTGAGTGCATAATTTGTAAAGGGAGCGCGTGGTCGTAAAACATATTCGGAGTGAAATGTGATTTTTTTGTGATTTTCAAAGCCCTTCCTATATCAACGTTGATCGGAAGGCACGGCGTCGGGTGGATTATGTTTAAATTTTTCGAACAAGGTTTTATTTTTCTGCGGTGAAAAAGCCATTTATATATAATGATCGAAAGACGCACTGACTATTTGGATCGTCGAGTTAATAGTGGAGCATAATAACTGTGTGTGAGTGATTTTGTGTGTTAACCAGAAAGACCTTCGCATAGCATGGTTGCTCGGAAGGCTCGCCGACGGGTCTGTTATGAAAGTCCTCCCCATAGCGTCGTAGCTCGGGAGGCATCGAAAAGCCAATACCTTATCCTACTAACCCAAAAAAATATTAATCACGTGATGCTTGAAGGAGATGCTGTGGATTCAACGGTCTCAAGCGGTATCAACAAGTATATAGCGAAAAACTATGTGCAACTTCAACTATCGGACTAACATTCCTCCCTTTCGTTGAACTGCAGGCTTCTAGGGAGGGCGCCGGTATTGACTAATAAAGTAAGGATCTTCAGAGGTTAAACAGTGAACGGATGGTTGGCTCCCACTGATCATTTTTGATTCATTGTTTAACTTCAGCTGATCTGTCAATAACGGAGTAGCAGCTCATTGGCAGTCAACCATGCTCATGCTCATGCTCATGCTCATAAATCATGAAATATCTTGAGGAAACTTTCATAGATGACTTTGGTCGAGGGCAAGAGGAGGTGGTATAAACAATCCAAACAACATTTGCAAAAATGTAACTTAAATGTAAGAAAATGGTTTTTTAAAACATTTTCACATTTACCTAATATTCAAATGATTTGTATCTTTCGTCAAATGAAAATTCTTTTATTTTGTATACATTTTGCTACATTCTTGCCTTCCTTCGTTCTCAATAAAAAAATTTTGTTCATTAATTTTCCCACGACTTCCCAGCTCTACTCAACTGCTCATCATTAATCAAACCTTCTGCCAATGAACTACGATACTTCTCGTGCAGCTACCAACCCTATATAGCTACAAACACATCCCATATATCACACGAAGAACAGAGGGAAAAAAATCCGTTCATAACTTTCAGGCGATCGTGCCGCGTACAAATTATACAAACGCCACCGCCATTTATGAATCTTTCGGATGTTCAAATGTAAACACAGTGTGGATCGGTAGCAGAAAGTGCTCAAACGCGGTGGCACACGCGAATTGTCCACACTTGACTTGAAAGTGCGGAGAAACGACAGTCAAATGACGACTCTGGTGGATGTCCGCTACGGTGCCAATCAGTCCTCGAGATTTGATCAAGATGACTGCCGGCTGGCTACTTCAATACTTTACGGTGTGTTTAGAGACAGTAAGATGATGTTTTTTTTGATAAAAAATGTGAAATTCAAGACTTCCATAAAACAATCGTGAATTTTGAATCACTATGAGCTAGAGATTTTTTTTTTTTTTCATAAAATTATTTTTATTAGGTCCTTTTCGGTACTGTGACCTGGTTAGGACCGAGTCGGCTTTTGTAATTACATTTGACTTAATAATAACAGAGGATCTTGTGTGTAAATGTTAGTGGGAAGGAAGCCGATTACCCGCGGCCTACTCGGGGTTAGTAGGGAAGGAATTGATGTTAAAGACAAGGCGTGGGAAGGGAAGGGGGATTGTGTAGGGGTCTTGGTTGGCTCTGCTGGCCTTTGCGTTTTGTCCTCAGCCGCAACTCGGTGTCCAGCTGCTGGGGCGTTCTTGCTTTGCTTCCGGTGCAACCAGAAACGACGGCTTTGTGCGAAGGCGAGTTATACTAACAGAAGGAAAACTAACTGAAGGAAAACTAACTGGAAGAACAACTAAATAGATATTTTGGAATCTAAGAGGAACTGAGCTAGAGATTCTTATTAGCAAAAAAATAATTTATTTCTAACAAAGTATTAAGTGGCAACACACACCGTGTCAAACCGGCGATTGATAAAGCTGTTCATTTGAGGGCTCAGTAGAGTGGCCAGTGCGAATGAAAGTGGCATCGGATCCATTTCCTAATAAACACCCCTCTGCTGCTCGTCAAGTGGGAAAGAGACACAAACAGAACGAAAAAAAAAACGCTTGGACCTGTCATCGAAAACGTCAGCTGAGGCGTGCGCGCGCGCTCGATTGCGGCCATGAACTGCTGTTTGATGATGATGACTCCACTTAGTACTCCAATGCGCACCGCCGCCGCTGCCGCCACTCAATTGTTGGCAAAGTACTTGAGAGGAGCGATGTAACACTCTATAATGGTTTGCTACCGGTTGTGTTGTTGGTTTGGTTGGCCAGTGTGCTTCACCGAGATCACCGCCAAAGTGGGTGCTGATAAGTTGACCTGGCAGATAGGTTCGGAGACGCGACCGTTTCCGATGTAGATAAATTATTATTTTTTAATATCTATGTGACTGACGCCTTCCTCACTCTCTTTCAGCTGGTATCAATTCGAATATATTTTTAGAATTATATTTGAAATTGTTCTACAAACATATAGAATCTCATAGCTTATAGGACGTTTTCAATGAATTTCAACCAAATTTCAGGAATAAAAATAGAGCACAATAAATACATAAATCCCCCTGAAATGTTCAATTTTACCCTAAACACATCTTTATTTTTTTGCAATACATACGCTCATAAGAAACCAGTCAAATTACTTGACACACTCTGGGGTTCTGAAAATGGAGTTTTGAGTTTCAAAAGTCAATTCAATTAAATTTCAATTGAAAAAGTCACATGATATCTTTAAAAACTGTTTTGAAGGTGTCTGGACCAAAAAGACTTTGTCTGGAAATATTGTTTATCATATTCCTCTGGAAATTCTCCGTAAAATACTCGAAAATGGGAGAAGTTCATTAACAGGGTTCTGATTTTTTTTAAGTTTGAGACATTATTTTTGAAATTCTAAACTATTTTCTTTGAAAGTCCATTTGTTTGCGTCCAAAAGTGCTGAAATCGGTTATTTTCATAAGGAACTGATGATCATATCGTCGCCATCGTGCTAACTTGTCGTACGTGCATTTTGGGCCAAATTGAGTTAAGAACGCCATTTTGTGCAGCTCACAATGCCTCACCTTTTGACCTTCACAGATCCCCAAAATTCGATTTCAATCCTGAGATATTCATCAAAAACCGAAAAAACTCCGTGCATTTTTGTCACTTTACATATGAAAGTAGTTTCAATCTTGTCGTGCTATCTTGTCACTCCATGAAAATTGATGTAAGTGCGACAAAAGGCCAAAGGGATTTCAGGCCAGGAAAGTCAGGATGCGTTTGTCGCACGTACAAGGTAGACTACCGTAAACATTTGTAATTATAACTCGGGACTCCAGCAACCAACTTCAACCAAACTTTGGGACAATGCACAGAATGGTCAGCCAAACAAAACGTGTTTGTTATTGTTTACATTGCGTGCTTTCGTTTTTGTTTATTCAAGGTCAAACATTAAAACGCGTTTTTCTCGGAACGTCAAAATGGCGGGTGCGACATGATAGCACGACGACGTCGATATGAAAATCTATATCTTGAGATGGAATTTTCTGATCGTGTTAGTGTCTTCGGCAAAGCTGTAGATAGCGTGGTTCACGGATATAAGAAAAAGACAAAAGTGACAAATTTTCAAGGCAAAATTGGACCCGTTAAACCTTAACCAAAATGAGCTCAAAATTTCAGGCTAGCTTCTGAGGTCATAGTTCTTGTTAATTGATGCGTTGATGCGCTCGAAATCAAGCCCTTTTTTAAACACATTCCGTGAACCACGCTACTGTAGACTTGGACTTTTCAGAAAAAAAAAGTATCACCCTTAAAAAAATCCAATCTCATTATTTATCTTTTTTTTTCCTTATAATATGTATTTTTTATTTTTAAATTTATTTTTAATGTTTTATGAAACCCAAAACAAAGTATTTTCAGCCATAGTGCAAAATCTGGTTACAGAGGTATACATTTTTGAAAAAAGTGTATTTTTTGATAAATTTCGAGGATGCGGTCATACATTTTTTTTTACTTTTAGGTAATAATTTTCGGATATTTTAACGCTTTTCCTTTTTCAACATTTTATGAAGGAAAGCCACCAGTGAAAAATAGTTTTGAAAAACTGAAAAAAATTCCTCTGTGATTTTGAAAATCGGACAACTAGTTACTAAGTTACGCCCTCACAAAGAATTCAGCTCGACGATTTTTTTTTCTTCTAAGCGTCATTTTATTAGCCTGTAATTTTAAACTGACGATATTCTCGAAAACCATTGGTTGAATTTGTAATGTTGAAAAATTATATTTTTGTGAGATAATCTTCTCAATTAAAATAACTTCTAAATTTTAAAATTTGTTCGAAAATATGACACGAAGAAAATTGTCTATTTATAGACCTTTCCAAAAGTTAGGGTTAGTTTTAAAATTTCGAAATGATTAAGTTTATTTAATTTTGAAGGTTATAGAGTTTAATTATGTATACGATTGAGGTGAAATGACCCGTATATCTGGGGTCATTTTTCAAAAAGACGTCATTTTGCTTGAAAACGAGAAAAATTACCTTAGATATAATATAATTATTTTTTTGACTTAAAATAAAACAGTAGAAATCAAATCAATTTCATTTATGTCAACGTTTGCACTTCGCTAATTACGACGTTCACCGGTGACATTCAATTCCGATTTTCCCAACAAGTCAACACAAAATGCATTTCCATCCAATCACCGCCATTCACTATTTGCATTCACAACGACAGAGAGCGTGCGCGCAATGCAACAGGAAACTGCATCCGCAAAAAAAAACACCGCTTTGATGGACGGATGGAGTGCATTCATCCGAGTCCCGTTTGGAAAACCGCTCGCGGGGTAGGTTGATGGTTTCCCGGAAATTGCCACTCTTCTTGCCCAATCACCAGCACCACCCAACGTGACATGATGGCTGTCAAAATCGGGTGGGTCTGTCAAACACGTGCCAGAAAAAAAATCGTCTCAGCTCCGAAACAGTCAGTCAGCGCCAGATGTGGCCCAAAGAGCCGCAACCACAGGCCCCAGTGGTGTCGCCACGTCAGCAAAAGGGTGTGAATTGCGTAGATGATTGGCAGTTTTGTCAGCAATGACAATGATTTGCACTCTGCAAGGTGGGGGTGAAAACGCCTTTGAGTGATTGCAAGTTCATGAAACTCCTTTTTTGGCACCCAAATGGGCAGATGCCAAATGTAACTAGAACATTAGAATAAATCCATTCGCCATTTAACCTCACATCACCCACAACCTGTCACTAGAACCAACATGAGATGTTCAACCATGACGAAAAATTTGTGCTGATCCATGAAATCGTGGCAAACTGAAACCATTATCTATCCGAGCAAATGTCACCAGTGATTTGGGTGAATGTGTCACTCGATTAGGATTTAGTAGTTAAATGTCTATAGACAAGGGTTTTTACGACAGTGCTGTTCCGTCTCTATACCACTAAATTTCTAATCGAGATTTTTTCCAAAACACAAATATACATTTGAAATATTGACAGCATATTACAGATATACACTCACACAGCAGTTGCCCCGACCCCTCTTTGATTTGCGTGAAACTTTGTCCTAAGGGGTAACTTTTGTCCCTGATCACAAATCCAAAGGTCCGTTTTTTGTTACTCGTGACGGAGGGACGGTACGACCCCTTCCATTTTTGAACATGCGAAAAATGAGGTGTTTTCAATAATTTGCAGCCTGAAACGGTGAGGAGATAGAAATTTGGTATCAAAGGGACTTTAATGTAAAATTGTACGCCAGATTTGATGGCGTACTCAGAATTCCGAAAAAAACGAATTTTTCATTGAAGACAACACTTAAACAAGTTTTAAAAACGCTGCCATTTTCCGTTACTTAACAGTAAAAAACTTTGGAACATGTCATTTTAAGGAAAAATTGATGGGGGGAGCGGCCGTGGCCGACTGGTTACGGTGTTCGCTTTGTAAGGGAAAGGTTGGGGTTCGATTCCCATCTGCTCCCAACGAGAAAGTATAGGAATTATAAATATTGAAACTCTGAACATGAACAAAAAATCAAAGTCGCTCGAGTCGGGGTTCGATCCCCCGTCCTTTAGATTGGTAAGCAAAAATGCTAACCACTAGGCCATCGCGGCTTGGTGAGCTGGAATAAGGAATACTGTTACTATCAACTATATACGCGCTGGGTCCTAGTCTTTTTGACAAGGGTTCGGAAGTTCTAAATAACGATTCGAAATAATCCGATTGATGCAAACGTTCTTCAGGGCGGGGCTTGTCGATAAAAGCTGAGGTACCTCGCGCTCGGCTAGCCAGCGTAGAAATGGGTCACCGAAGCTCGGCAGCTAACACCTTCCAAATGCCTATGCGAGTTATTTGCATATATAGAATGTAGATCTAAAAATATATGGAAACAACTCAATTTGTAAGAAGCGTTCGCCAAAAGGGTTGATTACTGTATAAAATCATAATTCAAAATCAAAATTATAGTCTTATTATAACCAGAACAAAATTGATAAGGGAGCGTTCTTTTATTACATTACAACGCAAAAAATCGGATTTTTCATCAATTAATAAAAATATGACGAAATATTCACCAGAAAGACAATTTAGATATCTAGGATAATATCATTTGGGAAAATGTAAATTTTCGGGAATATGTCAATTCGGGAAAACAACAGTTCGGAAAAAATGCCATTCAGGTAAATTACATTCGAGGATGTGGCATTTCCGGGGAAATGATTTTCGGGGATATGGGATTCCCAAAAAAAAGTTTGTTTTTACCATGGAAAAGATAATCCACTTGTAAACGCACGGCTTGTCTAAAGGTTATTTTTATCGAACTTGAATGAACCTCGCTAATTCACCCTGGAGCTTGTTGGGGGGACTGTCCTGAGTCAGGGAAACTGTTTTCCAAAATAATCTATCGGTGAAAATTGATTTTATTTCTTTTTTTTTATATCATAAATATTAGCCAAAAACTCGAAAAAGTGTCAAATATTTCACTAAAATTAGGATATTTTTTGGTCTTGTTTGATCAAAACATTAGTTTTGAGTTCTTTGTATACGTCTTTAACATCCTACACCATGGAAACATGTTTATCTTGGTCGTCAGGATCGATGAAAGCTGCAAAATAAGTATTTTCCAATTATTTTTTTCTAATTCATCTGGAAGTTTCAATTTCCCTCGTGTTTAACATAACTGATTGTGTAGATTTGTAGCAAATAAAATCTAGAATATATTTGCCGAAGAGAGATTAGTATTACATCGAATCTCTCAAAAGTTAATCCAATTGTAGTGTACAAAAAGGTGCAAATTTTCAAAATTATGTGATATTAATTCATTTTTTGTCCTTAACAGCTACTGCGATCATTTTTAGTTGGACAAATCACACATCCTCAGATGAATTTTAATCTTATTTTATTTGTACAAAATAAACAGAGTGCGGTGCCTGTGTTGACGCGCAGTCCTGTTTTTTCGTGTTATTTTCCGTCTCTTTTGTGTCGCTGTTCGAGTGCATGGGGTGATTGGTCATTATAATTAAATAATGGCATCAGTAGTGCGGTGCCTGTGTGGACGCGCAGTCCTGTTTTTTCGTGTTATTTTCCGTCTCTTTTGTGTCGCTGTTCGAGTGCATGGGGTGATTGGCCATTATAATTACATAATGGCATCAGTAGTGCGGTGCCTGTGTGGACGCGCAGTTCTGTTTTTTTTACCTTCTTCTTATTTCATTATTTTTTTTCACTCGCGTTCGTTGGCCGATGAGTTTTTTTGTGTTGTTCTCTTTTTATAGTTTTCTATAAAAAAGTATCTATTTTTTTTGAGACTAGCAAGTCGTATTGCTGGATTAAGCCCTTTCTATATCATCGATGATTGGAAGTCACGCCGTCGAATATTTTTTAAGGCTTATGATATATAATCATTTCAATTAATGAAGCCCTTCCTACATCACCGTTGATCGGAAGGCACGCCGACGGGGAATTTCTGGAGAATCGCGGTCGAATTAATACTTTATTTAAATCCCTAGAAAGCTATCTTTCCGCAGCCGGCTGCCTAAGATTTTTAAAATTTCAACCGATAAACAAATTGCTTATGGTCGCATCACCTACCACAGTGAATCCTGACCTCATACCCATCTTACTAACCCCTCAAAACTCATGTGATACTTTGTCGGAGACGCAGTCGATTTGGCGGTCCCATCACTCAAGTATCGGACTAACATTCCCATCCACTTCCCCGTGTCTTACCTCTGGTCGTGGCCGGCGTCTGTACACGGAAAGGGGATCGATCGCCAAACCAGCGACCGAATTTTGCTGGGTTGGTTTTGCTGATATCAGCGAAATTTTTCTCTAAACCAGCGAAATTTTTCGCTGAAAAAGGTGGCTGCGCGAAATCAAATCCAGCAACTTGGTTTCGCTGGTTTGTTATTTCCGAAACGGTTTCTTTTCCAGCGAAAGTTTTCGCTGGTTTGATACACATCCTTCCGACAGCCGTCATAAATGTTTGTTATTGTTCACGTTTGGAAGCGATTTGTGGCAATCGAATTGCTTTAGGGGTTTTTTCAAAACAAAAAAGCATGAAAAAGTTCTGCATCAAGTGTTCAGCATTAAAATACATACTCAACAGGTGATGGTTCTTTTCAATGAAAAGAAGCACGTTTCCATAAAGTTCTCGCAGCAGAAAAATACGGTGCAGTGAAGCTGGAGATGTATTTGTACTGCTGCATAGATGAGTGCACAAATTGTCGCAGGTGGCAGCAAGAATCGTAGGCGAGGAACTTGACCATGGCCGCGGAACAGTTTGTGCTGTGGCAAGTAAGTACAACGAGGAATTTGACCATGGCCGCGGAACAGTTTGTGCTGTGGCAAGTAAGTACAACCTGGCTGGACTTTCTTTTAATTCTGCTTCCGTTACTGCGAAATCTTTTCTGACGATTGTTCCATCCGTAAACCTCCGTCAACCGGAACGGAACTTTAAGATTTTTAGGTCGGTAACCGGTCACGCGCTGGAAAAAAACAACATTTGTTCAAAACTGTGTCTTTGAGATTGAGCGGGATACACTGAAGGTTAATTGAAAAAAAAACAAAAATAATAAAAAATGGAATTTCATTTCATTTTGCCACACCACAAACATTAAATTCCCACCGAATCTGCCATCACTGGTCGCCACTGTCATCTTGCTGTCATCCGTCGTCTCGCCGCTCGCGGGCCGCGTAAACGTCAAACGTCGTCGTCGTCGTCGGAATTTCGTAGCATTGCTCCATCTCATCGCTAATTGTTTTTCTTTTTGGTGCGCGCACCCGCGATTCCCTGTTTGTTTTTCCGTTTTTAATCCGTGGCCACGCCACCAAAGGTGAGTTTAGCCGGGGTCCGGTGGCAGTTTCCTCGCGGGGCTATGGTTTTAATGTGGAATTTCTCTTCTAGCTGCCGTGTGGTGTTGTGGGTTGGCGTTCGAAGTGCAAAAAGGTTGTGCGTTGCGGAGGAGGACGGAGTGGCCATTTGGCGGCGGTTTGTAAACAAAGCGGTTGGGCGCAATTTGTCCGCGCTGGTTGGGATTCGGGCCCGCTGCAGTTGTCACAATGACGGATTCCTTCTTCGGGTTCGACACGCATCTTCCGGTGGAGGATGACGGAGGCGGGGGAATTGGGGGCGGTCCGGACGATTCGGAGGAGGAGTACGATGCGCTGAACGATGAGACGTTTGGGCAGGCACGGGAGGGGGACTGGGAGGAGCTGCACGAGGATATGGTCCGGTTGGATCAGCGGGAGGGTGGGGATGGCGATTCGGGGCCGGATTCGGACTTGGATATGAACTTTTCCAGCGTTCGGATTGACAACTTGGAGCTGGACGATGATAACGAGTCGGAGGCGAGGTTGCAGCTGGATCCGAGCGTGTGGACGATGCCGAGCAAGCCGGAGACGCCGCGGCCGCAGTTGCCACATCCGGCGATGCAGCAGCACCATCCGCAGAGTTCGTTGATGGCGGCGATGCAGCACCAGCAGCACCATCAGAGGATAGGCGGGGGACCAGGTAAGGGTGGGGAGATTTTGTGAGAAGGGAGTTTGTTATCATTTGGCTTGTTTTAGGTGGCCCCTTTGTCGGTCTTCCCCCCAACTTCCCGCTGCCGAATCCGGCTCAGATGCGCATCTGTTCGGTGGAGGAGATCGAGCAGAACATGATCAAGCAGCAGGCGCAGCACTCGATGCCGCCGGAGGTTCCCCAGCAGCTGCCGCCGTTTCATCTTCCGGGCATGGGACTGCCTCGTCCGCCGCCCGGATTTCCCGGCATGATGAATCACCAGCCGCCGTTGACGTTTCCGGTGAACTTTCCGCCGCCGTTGAACATGGTTCCCCCGTTGGTTCAGGAGATTCAGCAAAACCATCCGATGCTGAACCAGCACCGTCAACACCAGCAACAGGGTCAGAATCGCTACCAGCAGCAGCACAATAATCGGCAGAATTACCACCAGAACCAGCAGCAGATGCAGCATCACCGTGGCAAGCTGAACCGGTCGGGCGAGTACGACGAGTACGCGAACCTGATGAGCGAACGGGACAAGCAGTGGCTGCTGGCCTTTGTACTTAACGCCCAATACCCACCTGATGCCAAACCCATGTGGACGTTCATCCATAAGCATGCGTATGGCCTGGTTTTTGACAACGATACAAAATACGCCTGCGTTGTAAGCCTCCTTGCATATTTATCTAAACCTCCCGCTAAGTAATTTCTATCGTATTGTATTTATTGTGAAGATTGTGAATTATTTATTTATTTTTAATGTGTAAATTTATGCTTTGAATGAATATATTGTCCTATAATTTGATCTATTGATTGAGTTTTTATTTAATAAGTAAAGAAAGTTAAGCAATAACTCTACTTAAAGTTCTCAAGGTTCAATATATGTAATAAGATTTTTTTGTAGTTTAAATCATTTTTTAAACGTAGACGGAATAAATGCTCCTAATGAGTTCAATTTCTTTGATTTATTTAAATCACCATTGAATGATTGATCAAATTCTCCGCCTGGTTCTGCCAGAATCCTGTTAGAAGGGTAGAACATTTCTTCTAGAATGCTGTTAGAATATACAGCTCTGTAAAAACTCTGCAAGAATCCTACAAGAACTTCGTTACTGGGTAACTGCACACCAAATATTTGCACATTGAAAATGATACCTTCTATCCCCCGCTCGCCAAACCGGTTTGTGTCTCGACTGAGTGCTTTCGACCACTTTAGAACAGTTTCAAAGGTTTCAAACTACCCGCTGAGAAAATCTGTGCACTTTGTTTGATAAATTTTTACAACTTTCACAATTGTTGCAAAATCTATGCAAAAATATTTTAACACCATTAGAGAAACGTTGTTTTTTTAAGTAACGCAAAAAAAATGGAAAAATTGTAAAAAATGTTGAATGAAGCGTGCGACCCCCCTCCCGTTACGTAATAAAATAACGCTCCCTAGGCGTGTTGAAGTTTCTGCTCGATTCAAAAATCAACTCAATTTTGAGTGGGCATCATTCGAGCAGTTGATCTCTCTGTAATGGTACCCAATTTTGATTAGAAGCTGCGTGTTGTCGATCTGTCACAGAAAGCGTTTTCACAATGGAGCACCCGCCGTCGAGCAGTTTTAGAAATGACAGTTCTCCCATAAGAAATACATTGTAGAAAAAAGCAAAAACTGCTCGACGGCGGGTGTTCCATTGTCAATTAAGCTAGGAAATTCTAATCGAACTATAATTTTTTGCTAATTTTTTTCTCAAACAAAATCCGATATTATGTGCCAATGTGTCGGAAGGAAACCCAACACGCAAGGTAAAAGATTTTACATCGTTTCTATAGAATATACAAATGCAACGATTTTTTTACAGCCCAAGCGCAGGTCGAGCTGGAGGTTCAACGAGATCATCGACAAAGGCTTCGAGATAAAATTCCAGCGCAGACACTGCCCACACCCAAAGTGATTCACGGGGGTCAATCATTCAGTGTGACCGTCGCGGGATTAGTAGGCCATGCTGCCATGAATCAACGTTAGTCAAAACCCCGCCATTCATTGCAGCAGAAAGTGGTAAAGTTTTAATCTACTAGGAAAATTTAATTAAGACTGGTAATATGAAACTGTGCACAAATCAACACATTCACAAAATTCAGCTTATAACATGCAAGACGGTTTTAAACAACCACTTTGCCACATGCTTTTACACGATTCCCAATTAATCTCTGGTTCTCAAATCCTCTGGTTTATTTTGGCATAGGCTTCTGCCGCCAAAACAAAAAAACAAACGTCGGTGATAAAAAACGCTGATCCAGTGCAAAAAAACACTGGTCCAGTGGAAACATTCGCTGAACCAGCGGATTTTTCGCCGAAACCAGTAGAATAATCTCCTGGTTGATTTTGGCACGAGCTGCTGCCGCCGAAAAAAAAACCCGGACGTCAGCGATAGAAAACGCTGATCCAGCGTAAAAGAACACCAGTTCAGTGAAAAAATCCGCTGGACCAGCGAATTGTTTCCCAAAACCAGCACAATAATCTACTGGTTGATTTTGGTACGAGCTGCTGCCGCCGGAAAAAAAAACCCGGACGTCAGCGATAGAAAACGCTGATCCAGCGTAAAAGAACACTGGTCCAGTGAAGAAATCCGCTGGACCAGCGAATTGTTTCCCAAAACCAGTACAATAATCTCCTGGTTGATTTTGGTGCCCTGCCGCTTTTTCCAAACCAGCGAGAAAATTTTCTGATTCTAGCAAAACTGATCCCCCAAACAGCGACATTTTTCACCAAACCAGTGTTTTTTTTCACTGGTTTGGTAGAATTTCATCGGTTTCCAAACCAGCGAAAAAAATTAGCGATTCTAGGTAATTTTTGTGCAGGCTGAGAAATTAGCGACATTTTTCGCTAGTTTTAGCGAACTTTATCGCGATTTGGCGATGGATCCCCTTTCCGTGTATTGATCAGCATGATAGGGACCTTTGAAAATTGCGAAGGGGTGATGATTGGTTCCTACTTTTCATCTGTGGTCCACGGAGCAATGTTTGGGGGTCCTGATCAATAACGAAGTAGCAGCTACGGGTAGACACCAATGCTATGCTATGCTATGCTATTTTATTTGTACAAAATAAACAAGTTGACAAAATATTGTACATCTTTCAAAATTCAGCTAAGCGACGTAAGTGTATTATTGAATATAAATGTTATATTTAGGGTGTTCCAATACAACAATTCCCACGCAAACGGTATGGACCAAAACACAAATGCCCGGATCGGCCTCTTATGTGGTCTGGAATTCTCTACCCCAAATTACAGTTCACATAACTCTGTTTTGGCCATTAGGGTGGCTCATGCCGTGTCAAGGTGGTCCAAAAATGAAAATTTTGACGATTTTTGCAAAAAAAAAAAAACACTTTATTGTAAAACCGTTACTTGACGCAGTTTCAACCGATTATAGTTAACCGGTTTGCAAAAGAAAGGTGACTTGATTGGATTTTAAAAAAATAGTTCAGTTGAACGGCATCAAGTAATGATTCTGAAAAAAAAAATTTTTTTGCAAAGATCGTCAACATTTTTATTTTTGGACCACCCTGACACGGTATGAACCACCCTTATAGCCAAACAGAGCTATGTGAACTGTAATTTGGGGTGGAGAATTCCAGACCAATTTAGAGGCCGATCCGGGCACTTGTGTTTTGGTCCATACCGTTTGCGTGGGAATTGTTGTATTGGAACACCCTAAATATAACATTTATATTCAATAATACACTTACGTCACCTAGCCGAATTTTGAAAGATGTACAATATTTTGTCAACTTGTTTATTTTGTACAAATAAAATAAGATTAAAATTCATCTGAGGATGTGTGATTTTTCCAACTAAAAATGATCGAAGTAGCTGTTAAGGACAAAAAATGAATTAATATCACAGAATTTTGAAAATTTGCACCTTTTTGTACACTACAATTGGATTAACTTTTGAGAGATTCGATGTAATACTAATCTTTCTTCGGCAAATGTTTTCTAGATTTTATTTGCTACAAATCTACACAATCAGTTATGTTAAACACGAGGGAAATTGATATTTCCAGATGAAATAGATTTTTTTTTTGGAAAATACCTATTTTGCAGCTTTCATCGAACCTGACGACCAAGATAAACAATTGTCCATGGTGTACGATGTTAAAACATATTCAGAGAGTTCAAAACTAATGTTTTGATCAAACAAGACCAAAAAATATCCTAATTTTAGTGAGATTTTTTGCACTTTTTCGAGTTTTTGGCTAATATTTATGATATAAAAAAAAAGAAATAAAATCAATTTTCACCGATAGATTATTTTGGAAAACAGTTTCCCTGACTCAGGACAGTCCCCTCAACAAGCTCCAGGGTGAATTAGCGAGGTTCATTCAAGTTCGATAAAAATAACCTTTAGACAAGCCGTGAAACTAAGCATACGGTAAACTTAATGTAATCCAATGTAATAAAATAAATCTCAAATATTTTACAAAGAAAAAAACCGATGGTAAAATTGCATGCAATAGCATGCACATCACCTTTGTGGGCAAAAGCATGTAATATTGTATGAGAAAACGTGTACAAAAAAGCATGTACGAAAGAAAAGAATTGATTTTGAAATACCTAAAATAACATCAATCTGGTAAGAGTCATATTTAGATTACTAAGTCCACGCCCCAACCCTCTCGGCTATCTCACCGCTGTGGATCATCACCGATGTAGCTGTAAGTTGCCCATAAAACGTATACAGTTAATACAGTATACGACGTACGAGAAACCTACATCAGATACATTGGCGTTGAACAGAAATTTATAAGACGGTGAGATAGCCGAGATGGTTGGGACTCGGACTTGGTAATCTGGATATGACTCTCACCGGATTGTTGATGTTTTGGGGAGTGCAAAATCTATTTTTTTCTTCCGTTTATGCTTTTTGTGTACACGTTTTCTCATACAATATAACATGCTTTTGCTCACATAGGTGATGTGCATGCTTTTGCATGCAATTTTACCATCGGATTTTTTTCTGTGTATATACCAAAAAAATGATATTAAGCGTGGACAATCAGCAAAACCCGACTTCGAGAATGACAGGAACAGTAAGTAGCACACGGAAAGATGTCAATTCCCGAAATCGTGAATTGTGTTCATGAATTTGAGAACCACGTGTTCTTAAATTCATGAACACGATTCACAATTTCTAGGATTGATTTTTTTCTGTGTTTTTTTTTGCATTCGCAATTTATTTGGAATCTTTTTTTGGGTCTTATTTGTGCTCTACGACCCACTATAACACAACGAAAAAAAATATTTTCGCGATTCAAAGATAAATTCTTCTGCAAACTTCGGATAATCGCGTATGCACTGTATTCCTCATAAAAGTGAGTTTTTTCCTAGTAAATTTCAATGTTTTGTTAGGAATGTTTGAAAATATTTAAATAGCAGTTTTCAAAACCTTCATCTTTAACTTGCAAGTGTCGAATCCAATCAAAACAACTGGATAAAGAAAAGATTCCAAACATGCCTTAACCGGATCGCAAAATTCTTTCTCCAAGCAAACGGATACTCTGCAACAACCAACTCCTGCTCCTCCTGCTCAAATTCCACGCGTATCTTGGCACTACACGTGCCATACCGGGGAAAAACCCGCGAATAAAGAAGAACGCAACTTGTCTGATCTTGCAAGTACAGAGTGTAGGGGCAACATCACATTCGGCTTTGTTCCAATTTCGCGGTGTTTGTTTACATCCAACCATCCAACAGCAGAGAAGGGGGGAAAGAAGCATCAACTTCCCACCCGAGCCTAATGCCAGACGTTCATTCTTTATTCCTGGCAATATTTTTACTGTTTTTTTTTGTTGTTGTTATTGCTTCATGGTGGTTGTCGTTGTGCTAGCTTGTCACATGTGGCGTTTTTGACGTTTCACGGGTTATTAAAAAAAAGCTTTCGGAATTTTGTATGACATATTGAAAATTGCATTTTTTTTAGATTTTCAATTGTTTTCATTGTTTTTTTTTTTGTTTGAATATCTAGCTTGATTTATAAATACTTTGTAAGAACGACGTTACAATGATTAAGCACATAACTGACATGCGACAAGACATCATGATACCAGCAATGTACTGACTCAAGATCAAGCGTGGAACCGGACGGGTAATTATTCTGCGATGAGTTTCGTAAACAGAAGCGCTCAAACTGCTCGATTTGATTGCTGTACTTTGATCAGAGTGCGATTTTCGGGAGATTTAGTCCACATAATGTTTCGCCTAATGCTTGGCAATGGTGCCTAGAATTGCTTGTTTTTCGATACTCGTACGAGATTAGGGTGATGGAGGGTAATTTTGGATCATATAATATTTAAGCTGATTGCACCTCTGAAATCTCATAACAATAAATTTAAATTACATTCTGAAGTTCATACAAACAATAATAAACCACCAACCCACTCTTTTTCCCCCCAAAAACTCGTTCAGGTCGTATTTTTATCTTTCTTCCCGGGGCCAGTAATCTTAAGGGCATTTGACGCTAGCTTATCGTGCTCCTACTAGCTAAGGTAGATTTCCGTGCGACGATAAGATTCCCCAGGTTTTGAAATGAACCGTTTCGAAATGACATGCGGAAAACGTTACGATTTAAGTTTTTTTCTCGCTTTCTGTTTTCAACCGTCCTGTTTCAAGTGTGTGACAGTACCGGATTATTGGGTTTTGTTTTTTTTTCGGTTGAGTGGCTGATTTCAAGTTAATCTGGAGTGATTTCACACAGACTTATTTTCAGACTTATTTTCCAAAAAAAATATCCAAATAAATATATATTTTAGACACTTTTGAAATACAAGTTTCAATCCATAACATTTAAAAAAATAAAATGGAAGACTTAAAAAAACACAATGAAAACCTAAAAGAACTGACAATGAGACCTGAAATTAAAGCCTGAAAATGAGCAGTAAAGCTGCCATAACCACTAACGATCGGAAGATACAACCAGCTATAAGCTAGCAGGTGATTTGCAGCATTGTAAACAACAAAATCCACCAGGTCAGAATCTTCAACTGTTGAGTCAGTTGTTTATGGTGTCGAAATTCGGCACCCAGACAAACCGATTGCCAGCTTCCTTTCTCGCTTGTTGTGGTACGATGAATCAGGTGTGTCGAATTTCATCGAGGTCGTGCTATCTTGTCGCATGTCAATTTTCTGCCGAATTGATTTGATTTGATGTGATAACCAACAGGGCCACACGGATGACTTATGTAGCGGTTGCTCTGGAATTACAGTGGCTCAGACTTAAAGGGAGAATCTTCAAATTACTGCCGTTTGAAGGGTCAAATTGAGTTAAACAAAATTGATTTAACGGTGCAATATTGTCACTCTTTATATCAAGGTGAGGTTTGGTCAGATCGTGTCATTTCGACACACTCTGCAAATGCGACAACTTGACTAAGGGAATTTTAGTCAGAGGCACGTCTACCGTAAAAAAACTCGTGCAATGTCTGATCGTGCTATCTTGTCACACCCTACAAGTGCGTCATCTGGTTTCGGAGCGTTTGGTACGGTATGTCCACGCATCCTTCCTCCCCTGATGATTCTATGAAATGTGATCCGTTCACAGAATCTGTCTCTGCGGTTAATGCAACGCAGTAGGCCTGGTCGCTTTAATTTTTGCTATACATTTTCGGGGTAACTCGGATGTACTGTAATCATTAATATTGACAAGAAAGGACTTGAGGCGTAATCTTACCACAAGTTCTTCCAGGATGCTTTCTTCGGACTGGCTGCGCTTGTGTTCGATTAGATTAGATTAGATTAGACACCCTATAAGTGCGTCATCTGACCAAAGGAAATTAATCCAGAGGACGTTTTGTCACATGTAAATGCTCGACTACTGTACTGCCCCTGTTCGCATAAATGTCCCATATGCATTTTCATCACTTTTGAGTTAGTGATGCATTTTGGTTCAAAATCGTGGGATTTTAAAGAAAAACCTACAACATCCAGTACTTTGTTCTAAAAATCAGGAGGAAATCCAGTTTTTTCGCGAAAACTTAAAACGTAGCCTTATGTGTGGGACATACTACGTTTTTCTCAGCTTCCTATTTTTGCATATGGGACATTTATGCGAACATGGGCAGTGTTTACATATTAAATACAAGTTGGGACTCCACCAACTAAAAGCAACCAAATTTCGGGGCAATTCACAAAACGTACATCCAAACAAACGTGAAAAAGCGGAGAAACAAAAAAAGAAAGCAACATAGGACAAGAGAGCACGATCACGTCAATTTGACAGTAAGAAAATGGCTATTAACATTTTAAAAATAATTTATTTATTAAAGGTTAATTAATTTTGTTATGAACAGGGTAATTCTCTACCAACTCACACGAAATCGGGAAAAGTTGCCCCGACCCATCTTCGATTTGCGTGAAAGTTTGTCCTAAGGGGTAACTTTTGTCCCTGATCACGAATCCGAGGTCCGTTTTTTGATATCTCGTGACGGAGGGGCGGTATGACCCCTTCCATTTTTGAACATGCGAAAAAAGAGGTGTTTTTCAATAACTTGCAGCCTGAAACGGTGATGAGATAGAAATTTGGTGTCAAAGGGACTTTTATGTAAAATTAGACGCCCGATTTGATGGCGTACTCAGAATTTCTAAAAACGTATTTTTCATCGAGAAAAACACTAAAAAAGTTTTAAAACTTCTCTCATTTTCCGTTACTCGACTGTAAAAAAATTTGGAACATGTAATTTTAAGGGAAGTTTAATGTACTTTTCGCATCTACATTGACCCAGAAGGCTATTTTTTTCATTTAGAACAAAATTTTTCATTTTAAAATTTCGTGTTTTTTCTAACTTTGCAGGGTAATTTTTTAGAGTGTAAAAATGTTCTACAAAGTTGTAGAGCAGACAATAACAAAAAATTTGATATATTTATACATAAGGGGTTTGCTTATAAACATCACGAGTTATCGCGATTTTACGAAAAAAAAGTTTTGTAAAAGTTGGTCGTCGTCGATCATGGCCGTTCATCGTCACCCACGACAGACACGGACGACGAAACAAAGAGAAACGCAAAAAGTAACTTTTTCAAAACTTTTTTTTCGTAAAATCGCGATAACTCGTGATGTTTATAAGCAAACCCCTTATGTCTATATACCAAAATTTTTGTAATTGTCTGTTCTACAACTTTGTAGAACATTATTACACTCTAAAAAATAACCCTGCAAAGTTAAAAAAACACGAAATTTTAAAATGAAAATTTTTGTTCTAAATGAAAAAATTACCCTTCTGGGTCAATGTAGATTCGAAAAGAACATTAAATTTCCCTTAAAATGACGTGTTCCAAAAAATTTACAGTCGAGTAACGGAAAATGAGAGAATATTTAAAACTTTTTTAGTGTTTTTCTCGATGAAAAATACGTTTTATTGGAATTCTAAATCGGACGTACAATTTTACATAAAAGTCCCTTTGACACCAATTTTCTATCTCATCACCGTTTCAGGCTGTAAATTATTGAAAATCACCTCTTTTTTTGCAAGTTCAAAAATAAAAGGGATCGTACCGCCCCTTCGTCAAGAGATATCAGTAGAGGGTGACGATTCTCGAGATTTTCAATTTCCCGGGAATCGAGAGTTGAATTTGGTCATTTCCCGGGAATTCCCGGGACCCGGGAGTTATTTTTTTACTATACCAATAGTGGCAACAATTTAAAAGGAAATGTGATAATATTGTTTCTTTTTCATCAATTAAGTTACATTTAATTCATACTTATTCTATGAAACGTTAAATTCAGTATCGTCTTTATCTTATGAACTATATCTAGCATTTGATTTTTTTTTTCGGAATCTGCAAATACAAGATCGTTTCTTGTGCTTTTTGGGACTCAAAATTGTAGTTTAAAATGTTAACGAATCTTTATTCGCACTGAGTGATTTTTCAAAATGTTCACAAGCTTGTTTCATGAACTTCTTTTAGATTTTTGTGAAGTAAAAAAATATAGCTAATATATAATTTCCCAGTGTCGGGGTTGTTGCAATATGATAAACAACTACTCAAAACATCAATTTAAGCTTGTTTTTTTTCTTTGTAAGGTCAACTGTAAATATTCATTGAAGAAATATTTACAGTTATCAGGAAAACTTGAATGTTCACAACTGGTGGACCTAAATTTTACAAAGACTGACAATATTTTTTTTAAAGTAATTGAATATGGAGGTTGACGTGAAACATAAGATTACTTATTGACATAAAAAAGGAAGTAACCTTGATGCAGCGAAATTACCCTAGGGACTTAGAATTTAAAAAAACAGATTATGAGGATTGCTATGCTCGAGAGAGGATATGGAAATTGAACTTATTTTGAAAAAGCTTTTTCTTCTTAAAAATGATAAATAAAAATAATAATTTCTGGGGTGTAACTGCTATGTATGGTTCAAGATAAATTTGGGGTCCAATTTTTTTTTTTAACTTTTCTCAATTATAGTTATTGGAATTTTTGACAAGGACAAATTTAAACTTTCTGAATAAGAAGATCAGAGATGCACAGGTTTATTCGAACTTGGACATCGAACAATGAACTTCCAATGTTCGAAACAATTTAGAATTTTTCAAATATTTTTCTGATTAGCTAATATAATTTTGCATCGAAATTTATAAATATGCAATTTCCCGGGAGTCTCGACTGAATTTCCCGGGAATCGAGAGGTCCAAAAATGGTCGATTTCCCGGGATTTTTTTCCCGGGAATTCCCGCTTGTCACCCTCTAGATATCAGAAAACGGACCTCGGATTCGTGATCAGGGACAAAAGTTACCCCTTAGTACAAAGTTTCACGCAAATCGAAGAGGGGTTGGGGCAACTGCTGTGTGAGTTGGCGGAGAATTACCCAATACTTTTTTAAGATTTGTCTGTTTTCAACCAATTGAATAGAACTTGTATTTCTTCTCGTAAAGGCATGTTTGTTTATGAGAATTGTTGATATTTGACAAACTTGCATCGCGTTTTTTTTTTTCATTTGCTTTAAAATGCTCGTTTTATATGCTTTTCTGTGCAATATCAATATCAATTACAGAAGGGTGAATATCGCTGCTCCAACCGATTGTGCTGATAAATACAAACATCATTTTCACTTGCAAGCAGTCAGAGATATTACATTGTAGCTTGATGCGATGTTCAATATTTGCACTCGATTTTACTGCTCATTCACTTTGATGTATTATATTAAAATGGTCAATCGTCCGTTCAAATAAAAATCAAGTGCTTCAGGCTTTCAAAAGTAAGAATTGAATAACGCGTTAAGAGCATTTTCAAATTCATAATTAAATGAAGATTATCTTAAATTTTGCGTTTGAACATTCTCAAACGCATTCAAATTGACACCCTCTTGGAGTCAATCAATCAGAAAACAATTAAAACATTAACCCAGCCAACGCGGCGTAATTAAACCCGAATCGTTACGCGTGGTTGGAGCCAGGTGGAGTGTAAGAAATCGTGGCGAGAAGTAAAAATACATCCGTTCCATTACTGGAATAGCTCGATTTTAAGCAGAATTGTAATTAAACAAAGACTTTGAAGTCAGCTGAGAAGGCCGACCACGCCTTTGTCGTAATTTAAGTGGATGAGTCAAACGGTGTGTTTAAATTTGATTTTTTTTTTACGTTTCGTTACTTAATATGATGAAAAAAGAAAATCACCATTTTTGAATCGGTTAATATCGGGTTTTAAAGCAACTCTAAAACAACTTTTTTAAACATTGCTATAGGAATCGGAATTGGACCGACATTTACTCAGAATTTATTCTTATTCGATATGTAGAAATGATGGAGGGTCAAGGAGGTCTAATTTCTAAAGTTCATTTTTCGAGTGATTGTATAGCCTTTTTTCAGTAAGGAAGGCAAAAAGCCACTTGTTTATTTCTGTAAGTTGCTTGCCTTCTTTTCATTGAAAAAAGCAGTTATCATTTTTGAAAAAACTCCAATAATAAAAAAGCAAAATTCAGAATATTAAGAAAATTTTATGATTTTGAATACCACTCAAAAACATGACAATTCTGATTTCAAGGAACAACATTGATTCCCTCATGCTCACTCTGCATCACAGCAATACACCTTTCCAAACAACAAGAAATCGATATGTGAAGCCTGCTGGGAAGGATTTTCTCCCCTGGAGAAAAACACGGGAAATTGAATATAAAGACCATTTTACGGGCCAATGTTACGGTGACCCTCTGCTTTGCCCTCTCTCCATCGCCCTCTGCCCCTAACGAGATTCATCGGATCACTCTCGTATGGAATGCTGCTTCCAGGCATCTTTTCGGTACTTTTCTCCCACACGTTGACCGACCGACCGGTAGATATATCAGTCACCGGAAATCGGGTCAGCTCCGTGACCTTAGGCACTATAATCCGGCTGGATAACGTTGTGGAATGCCTCTGGGGCGATGATACCTGCTGAGTTGGGATTCGATTTTTTTTCTCTTGTTGAAATCCAGAATTAAATAATTTCAAAAATAATACATTCAGAAAACTCAAAAGCATCTACCCATAATAGTAGCCTAATAGCAGGAAGCCACTAATTCCACCGAGCTTAAAGAGAGGGCTCTGTTCACAGAGTTGAGAGAAGAATTGAATCTACAGCCCCGAAGAGTCGAGAGGTTAAACTGGGGTGCAGTGATGTGACGGAGAC
This sequence comes from Culex pipiens pallens, assembly GCF_016801865.2. NCBI lineage: Eukaryota > Metazoa > Arthropoda > Insecta > Diptera > Culicidae > Culex > Culex pipiens. The sequence goes on along the minus strand of NC_068937.1, from coordinate 105,190,622 downwards.
CGCAGTGCATTCCAGTCTGCTGTTGACTCTAATCGGATTACAACCGGTGTGGAACCCGATTGTGCACTACCGCCGCCCACGGGGTCCCTGCACAATGCACATACGCTCACGGTAGTATTTAGAAGTTTGCTGTTGCCTGGGGCATGTAAATAAAGTACACTTCCGCAACTTGGTTTACTGCAATGTGCCAGAGAAGCATAGGGTAGAGTTGTCATCAATGAGACACTTAAGGTTTTTAACTTTCAATGATTTTAGAAGTAAAAATGCCTTTAATTTTTAAACTCCCGAGAAGCAAACTTGCATTAATAACTTTGCAAAGCCACTCATAGAAAGAGGTTTGGGAACTCTCCCCCATTCAAGCCTCTGGACTCCAAGGTTCGAGCAGAAACTTGCAATAGGGACCACAAATGATCTGGGGTCGTTAAAGTGGATGGTTTGATTTTGGACTTTTCCCTCAAATATGAGCCAGAAAAGTCGAGAGCTCAATTTATGAGAGACATTTTATAATTGTTTCCCGTGTCTCATTGATGACTACTCTACCCTACTCGTAAACTTGGCGAACAATTGGCATACTGTGTCAAAATTTTAATGTAACTTAGAATATTCAAAATATGGTCAAGTTACTTTTTGAATGCCAAGCGTATTAATAAAATATGGGTAATTCTCCGCCAACTCACACAACAGCCTGACCCCTCTTCGATTTGCGTGAAACTTTGTCCTAAGGAGTAACTTTTGTCCCTGATCACGCATCCGAGGTCCGTTTTTTGATGTCCCGTGACGGAGGGGCGGTACAACCCCTTCCATTTTTGACCATGCAAAAAAAGAGGTGTTTTTCAATAATTTGCAGTCTGAAACGGTGATGAGATAGAAATTTGGTGTCAAAAGGATTTTTAATTTAAAATTAGACTCCCGATTTGATGGCGTACTCAAATTTTCGAAAAAAGCGTATTTTTCATCGAAAAAACGCACAAAAAGTTTTTAAAACTCTGTCATTTTCCGTTACTCAACTGTAAATTTTTTTGGAACAAGTCATTTTAAGGGAAATTTAATGTTCTTCGAATCTACATTAACCCAGATTTTTCATTTAGAACAAAATTATTCATTTTAAAATTACATGTTTTTTGTAACTTTGCAGGGTTATTTTTTAGAGTGGAACAATATTCTGCAAAATTGTAGAGCATACAATTACAAAAAAAATGATATGTACACATAAGGGGTTTGCTTGTAATCATTACAAGTTATCGTGATTTTAAAAGTTTTGAAAAAAAGTTTGAAAAAGTTGGTCGTCGATGATCATAGCCGTTCATGGTCCTGTGACAGACACAGACGACGAAACAACGAAAAACGCAAAAATTAACTTTTTCAAAACTTTGTTTCCTAAAATCACAATAACTCGTGATTTTTATGAGCAAACCCCTTATGTTTATATATCAAAATTTTGTAATTGTCTTTTCTACAACTTTGTAGAACATTGCTACACTCTAAAAAATAACCGAAACATGAAATTTTAAAATGAAAATTTTTGTTCTAAATGAAAAATTACCCTTCTGGGTTAATGTATACTCGAAAAGTAGATTAAATTTCCCTTAAAATGACCTGTTCAAAAAAAAATACAGTTGAGATACGGAAAATGGCTGAGTTTTTAAAACTTTTTCAGTGTTTTTTTTTTCTATGAAAAATATGTTTTTCGGAATTTTGAGTACGTCCTTTTGACACCAAATTTCTATCTCATCACCGTTTCAGACTGCAAATTATTGAAAAACACCTCTTTTTTCGCATGTTCAAAAATGCAAGGGGTCGTATCGCCCCTCCGTCACGAGATATCCAAAAACGGACCTCGGATTCGTGATCAGGGACAAAAGTTACACCTTAAGACAAAGTTTCACGCAAATCGAAGAGGGTTCGGGGCAACTTTTTCCGATTTCGTGTGAGCTGGTAGAGAATTACCCATACATTTTTAACTGGCATTTTCAAAATAAAAGGGGTAACTTGACCTTCTTCCAACATTTTGACGTAGACTACGTCTTTGTCGAAGGTACTGGGGTGCCATTCCAAAAAACCCGGGCCGAAGGCCCTGGTTAACTGCGTCATCCGTCAAACGCTTATATCTTCCTTCCCTCTAATCGAATCGACACGATTTATGTTCCATTCGATTCGAAAATTATTCAGCAATTTGCTATAAAACTTTCATTGTTGGCAAAATAGTTTAACTATTGAAACAATTGAATGTTTTAAAATGTTTTCAAAATGCAGAGATTTTGCAAGCAAAATGAGCGCTTCCCACTCACGGACGGGAATGTCAAGTACCTATTTTGAGGGGAAAATCATCCGAGCAACGCGACCGAGTGTCGGTCGCGAAAAAGGAGGGGAAGTAGCGGGCCGAAATCATTTATAAGAACGCGCGCCAGAGCCCATTCCATCATTCACGTCAGCAGCAGGAAAGCTCAGCCCAGAGCAGCAGCAGCAGGAGAGAGGGACCAGAACTGGAAAAGAAGTGCGCATCGCCTTCTCGTCGTCACCTTCAGCCAGTTGCCTCTCGATGGCCGGACCGTTTGGATCTTTCGTGGTTGCTGTGGTTCGGAGGTGCCTCACTCCCCGTCCCTCGTCCCACCCGGGACGAGGCATCAACAAGATGAGGCGCGCGCCTGCTGCCTTCCGCCGAAAAGCCTCTCGTGGGTCAAGCCGTGGTTGTGAAACAATCAGGACATCCAACTAGCTCGTCGCATTCGCGGCGAGCGCTTCTGAAAGATTTACGTCTCATCCAATTCTAGTGTTGAAAGAGTTGCCCTCGTCCCACCCGGGACGAGGCAGCGAGCTGCAATAATTTCAATTTAAATTTCAGGAACAAATTTTGGTCTTCGGGGGCGACGGAATGCACAGCTTTCTGAGGCTGCTCTCGCCCCCAACCTCTCTGCCCTCCCCCCATTCTGCTCTTAGCATTCTTGCAAAAATTCATCCAATGCTCTCGTTTACCTTCAAAATCAATAATTATGTATTGATTCATGCCTAGAAATGCTAAAAGTTTATCTTTTTAATCCTATTGAAAATTATTTATTGAAAAGAATTTCATTTTTTCGAAAGTTAAACATTTTGCTACCCGATTTGATTCTCACCAAACGCACACATCTAAACTTTACGTAGTCTACGCCATTCCGGTTATGTCTGTGACATAACTCCTTTGACTTTTGAAGAAATCTAAAGCAACATGTTTCTTTCATCCAAACTATTTATTTTCTTTAAATTACAGCAATTCCACAGACGTTTTTTGTTCATTATAGAACAAGTTTAGTATAAAAAACATTAAAAAACTGAGAATATTCTTATTTTGGCCAAAATTAAGCATGTTTACAAAAGCTGGTAATTTTTGTTTACACAACATTGCAAAAATGGTTCGAACTGCAATAAGTCATCTTCAACTATGCTAAAGGATTCCGTTTACGGAAAACTAAAAACCAATCCTTTAAACTCAAGAATGATTTCAGTGACTGTCAAAATGTAGGGATCAAGTCTCCCTAAATGCACTTTTTTAATCAAACGATTGGAAAAAAGTAAGACGATTAATTTAACGTCAAATACATAAGGGTTTTGTAAATAATTGATAAGTTTATCAAACAATTTATGTATAAAAGATATTTTTATCAATCAATTTAATTTTTTTTCTTAACACATAAACACAACTATAAAAGATCTCTTGGAGGTTGTTTTGCAGTACTTTTTAGAAAAATGTGTGTAACTTAATCCGTTTTTTTTATTTCGTTCTATTCTACAGTGAGTTTAAGTCAATTTCGCACAATTTTCTCGAACAAAGCTATTTTTTCCCGCACGCTGGCGAGATACAGGCTAGGGATCTAGGGTCCTCGGGGATCAAGTCTCCCAACTCTCCCCTACCTTTCTGCTATAAGCAAGGCTATCCTCAGCCGAAGTTCACCCCTGAAAAGTTGACATTTTTAAAGCATTGTCAGAGTCACATAAAACAAGTAAAACTGCAAAACCTAACATATTTGCCTTTCTTACAAAAGAAAGGTTTAAGGTTTGCTTTTGGAAAAACGCTTTTCTCAGAAATCTTAAAAAATCGTGCACGGCGGGAAATCGTCTCAGAAAAAAAATCTTATTACCAATTTAAAGGTTTTGATGCGCTCTTTCGATTGAATTTTGGCCCGAAACCCGGAACTCAAAGCCTGATTTTTGAGAGCTCTTTTTCTGAAATACTTGTGCGATGTCTGTATCCGCTCTTAAAAATTTGTGTCTTCCATCATTGGAAAACCGCTCGTAAAACCCACAATTTTTATATTTCAGATTTGTAGCCGTGGGGTCAGAGACGAACATTTTATTTTTCGATTCACAATTTTGGACCAGTAAATGTGGTTAAAGCCATCTTTAGAGGTGGTTTTTGGACTTTTTTTTTTACAGATAACACCATCAAATTAAAAGAATTCAGTGTCAAACAAAAAGCCATTCGAAAACATGCGCTATAAATTGGTTGTGCCCAAAATTTGAAGCTTTTCTAAAATTTATTTCCTGAGATATAGCCATATTATTGTTTCACGTCTTATTTTTACCATATTTTTCCTATTAAATTTTTGGTTTTATACAGAACCATATACTGGACATCAAATTCGAAGTCTCGGCTCGTTCTCGCTCGAAAGATCGACAAGTCGTCAAGGCGAAGCATAAACGCCAGCACATTTACGGTTGAGCGTTTTACGCTGCACGTGAAAGTGCTCTTTCTGGCTTCTCATAATAGATCGACAGAGTGCAATATCGATACATATTTTTTAAAGTTAATCATAGACTAACATTAAAGACTGAGTACCCTTTATTTTTTTCTAATAATGTCAATCGAATAAGTTTTTCTTAATTAAATATAATTTTCTTGCGACCCATAATGTACCTCTGAAATTAAAAAAAATGCATTAGAGGTTTAGCCTAAAAAGATTCGAAGCATTAGGTAAAATTCTCTCTGGGTGGTATCATTATGTTTCTGAAAAATTAATTGCACCAATATATTTGTCGGAGTTTCACCATTTTGTAAGAAAAAATTTAAAGCGTTCTTCTTTCGAATGCTTTTTTAAAGTGAACAATCAAAAATTGAAAAAAAGTTGATCACATTTTCGATCCAACAAAACAGTAATTTTTCAACAAATTTCCAGTCCTTCTTGGAGGTAATTTTCAATGGTGAATGATTCTTGGACACGTTGTGAAGTTAGATTTTAAGCAGATCACGTTGTTCAAAATGCTGTTGAAAAAATTTACTCATCCTGGCGCAATGTGCCACGCTTTGAACCCAGCAGTAACCCTCGTCGAACTGCAGAGCAACGGGTATGTTTCCATGCAAACAAATTAGTTTCAAGAGCACTTGAAAGTTAACGAGCAAACAATGAAACGCTTTGCGGAAGAAATTGCGCTTTGCGATGAACTTTGATTGAAAGGGTCGAGTAATTTTAGTTCAACATGAGGTTTTTGAGTTACAGTCTTTTCGACATCCCTACTACAGATGGAGGTCTGCTGAGTACTCCTGGGACAACTTCTCGCGTTGTTATGATAAACGATAACACACATCAGCCACAATTGATCACATTGACGAGAGATACTTGGGACTGTTTTACACGCCGGTTCTACATCTTTTTCTGACTTGTGCAGGGGGTGTTCTCCTTCAGGGTCGGATTGGGAATCAATGCCGCGTGAGTAACGCAATCAACGCGTGTCTCTTGTGTACGCAGTGTTGAGTACCGTAATCTGGGGTGAATCGGGACTACAGTCTGAATAGGGACAGCAGTTTTTAGACCACTTAAAGCTTTTAAATTTGGAAATGGATGTACACATTTTGTTGGTCTAAGTCTGTTCTAACCGAAACCAACCAGAAAAATCACAATATTGTGCTCCAACATGGTTAAAACTGCTGTCCCAATTCGCCCCATGTGTCCCGATTGACCCCAGTTTACGGTACCACGGTTATCATTTTAAATGGCGTCTAGAATAAAATTTCAAAATAAAGTTGACATTTTAGAATATAAAATCATCAAGCTTCTCTTTCTTTAAAAATTATTACGAAGTTTTTAAAACATACTCATGGCTTCAAGCATTTTTTTTTTTCACGCGATAAGATAAAAACAATGCGATGCAGAGGCATCAAGCTTGAACTGTTAGGCAACTCGTTATCTTAGCGCTTAGTAAGTCAGCTCCAACAGTCTATTCAAGCTCTGATTTTACGGTTGTTTCTTGTTGCTTGTTTGGTCAAGTATAAAAAAGCCATACTGCAGTTCTGTTTGGCCGTGGTCAATATTTTTATTTGAACATCTCAACAGCTGGGAATTGTGGCAGATATGGTCAAACAACAGTGATTGTAACTGTGAAGTGAACAGAACACAGTAAAAAAAAATCTGTGTAAAATCGCATGCAAAAGCATGCACATCACCTTTGTTAGCAAAAGCATGTAATATTGTATGAGAAAACGTGTAGTTTGTGTACCACGTTTGGTTGGGGCGCTATTTTATTTTCTTGCGTACATGCTTTTTGGGTACACGTTTTCTCATACAATATTACATGCTTTTGCTTAATAAGGTGGTGTGCATGCTTTTGCATGTGATTTTACCAGCGGATTTTCAGTTGTGTGTATTTGAACTCAGTGGGAATTTTCCTACTAGAATTATATCTTTTTTATCATTACAGTCTACCAGTTTTTGCTGTTCAAAACTCGCAAGACAACTATACGTCAGGAAACAAAAATATAACTTGGAAACATATCCTTAAATTTTCAAAACATACCCTACTCTGACTAATAACCTGTTGATCCGAACACCCTCGCCGCAGTTTCAATGACCAAATCAAGAGGGTAAAAGCCGGTAATCAATTTAAGCTTCCTGTGCTTGCACTTTGGCCCACTTCCTGCCTTCGGGGCCCGGGATCGATGTTTTGGATAATTTTCACAGCTTCAGGAAATCCGTCCCGCCATAGCCAAGCCACTCGCTCCCTTCTTGTAAATAACGTCATAAAAAATTCACCATTCAACCGAGAAGCGGAAGCACAAAATTAATAAACTTCAAGCTGCTGCTGGTTCTACACGATGTTATCCTTCGTTATGGGAGGCATCCTCCATCTTTTCTGTTTAGTGTTATGTTATGTTGTTGCGAGAAATGTATCGAATTTGGGCTACAAATGAAATGAAGGAGTAGGGCTTGTTGCGTCGGAATCAACAGGCCAGAAATGAAGTCATGGAGGCAGCTTGTAGATGGTATGCTCTCTTGGCACTGCGAGATCTGTATGACGATTTTTTGTGTATTGAAATCAAATGATTTACTTGTGGCCGGCAGTGAAATTATTGAAAAGTCTGCTCTCAGAAATTAAGTAGAAAATTCATGATGAAACGCAGATTAAAAATCTTGTTGAATTGTCTTTAAATGTACTCAAAAGTCGCAACAAAAATTAAATTACTTAACAATCGAGGGTTGAGAGCGCACTTCATCAACGTTAAGTACCCTGACATCCAAGATTCAGACTCAGTGACTTCAAGTTACATTTCTTCGCGAAGCACCGTGACGAAAATGTGAAATGGCAAATTTATACTTTCTCCAGCTTCCTCAGGCTCAAAAGTCATCACATTTAATTTGTAATCACGATTCACGAAACAGCGAAAAAAAAAACAGAACCCTTTTTCCACCTCGTTGAACCAAACCAAGAACAGATTCTTTGGAAAGAGACATGAACCAGCGCCCCTGTGGCAAGCTGGCATTGTGTGTGTGTGCTTTTACGTGAGTGTTGTGGGAGAATGTGGGATGTTAATATTTATACGTTCGTTCGCACAGAAAAGTATGTAACCATCCGAAAAGCAAAATATGCTCTCGGTGAAATTCAGTCACCAGACCGCTCGGTATTTGGCCAGGGTGGGCCTGGGATATCTTCATGGAAGATTAAATATAGTTGGAAATCTTATGGCATAAAAAATCAAATCATAAAATAAAAAAACAAAATCAATCGTACCTTAAAAAATTGTTAAAACTATCAAATTCTTAAACCAACAACCAGATCGAAAACACTCTGCTTATGGTTTCACTTCCAAGGGAAGTGAGTGCAAAAAAAGTGCGTAAAATTTAGGGCGTCCAATTTTCCCGGGTTTTGAATTTCCCGGGAAACGGGAAAAATATTTTTGAAATCCCGGGAATTCCCGGGATCCCGGGAAATTTTTAAAGCTGTCATAAAATTTATGTTTTCATAATATTTGATATGTTTTCAAGCTTAAAATCATAGAATAAGCAGAACAATATTAATTAGTGACAATCAATACTTCAATCTAAACAAGGACGACCGTTTTGAAATAGATTAAAATAAATTAAAAATTGTTTTTTTATGATCTGTTGTGCTTTGGATTTTAAATGAACTTAAATTTTTAATTTAAATGTGATTCAAATTAAATAAGTGTTTTAAATGAATATATTTCTTTTATATATTTTTTATTTAACATGACTACAAAAGCTCGAAAATTTTCTTTGAAAATGTCTAAAAAAACAATCAGCGACAACAAATAAAATGATTCCACTCAATGTTAAATTTTAGAAAAGTTTTGAATTTCTTGTTTTATATAAAACATATTTTACAAATTATTTTTATGTTACTACCGCCAACTGATGAAAATCAGGACTACAGTCTGAATAGGTACAGGAGATTTTAGAGGAATATAATTGGAAATCGAATACTAGGAATCATAATGATCTGTTCCTGTTTGAACCGAAGTCATTTTGCAAAAAATGGCTTCAATAGCTGTCTTAATTCGTTACATTTGTCCTGATTTGCCCCAGATTTTGCCGGTATTTGATGAAAAATAATTTAATAGGATATTTTTTTAAATTTAATATCCTATAATATAAGTTATACTCTTTTTTTTTGAGATTTTAATGCTTTGAAATTCGTATCGCTTACTATGTATTCAACTGTTCATCTATTTCTACAACCAAATCTGAATTTTCAGACCAAAATTTGCTTTTTTTTCAATTCCCGAGCAGACGGAAAAAACTTGGGAATAACAATTTTTGATGTTTGAAAAAACTAGGCCAATAACATGTTATGTTATTTATAGCAAGTTTTATTATTCGCCGTTATGATTTTTTTGTTATTGGATTGTTATTGTAATAACAGACTAACATCATGTTTAGTTATTCTTCGAACAAATCTATGTTATTATTTTTTGTTATTTTAACAACTAATCCGATCATCCCAATAACAGTTTGAGATATTCTTCCATAACAAAAAATGTTATTCCTAAGTTGTTTTGGCTTGCAATCAATATCATACCAATAACAAATTTTGTTATGATAACATAAACTGTTAGTAAACTCTTATGCAAAATTGGATTTTGCAAGAATACTCCATAACACTTTCTGTTATTTTAACAGTATTTGTTATTGAAATGGCATGAATTTAGTTATTACCGTCTGTTCGGGTTTCGGGATTTCCCGGGACAAATTACAAAAAATCCCGGGATTCGGGAATTCCCGTTTTAAGAAAAATCCCGGGATTTTTGTCCCGGGAATTCCCGGGAAGGACGCACTAGTAAAATTCAAGCCAAAGAAGCGCGCTGTATCGGAAACTTTAGCCAACCAAAGCGGCCACTTTTTTCTGCCGGAGACTAGCCAACGTATCGATTTGCAAACGAAAGACGACCAGCTTTTATTGTGTTCTCGTTACTGCGTTATTGTTTGCGGGATTTTTTTTGCAATTTTTTTGCGTCATTTATTGGTTCATCCTAGTTTTTCTGCATTTTTTGTTTGTTTTCAGCTTGTGCTTTGGCAATATTGATACATTTTGGGAGAAGAATTTCGGCGGAAGTTGAATGGAAAGATGACCAAAGCGGTTTGTGGGGAGACCACAAATAACGAAAAGGTTTTTGTACTCTTTTACAAAACTGAACCATTACCAATAGAGAAACTTCTAATAACCCATCATATTTGTCCCAAAAATGCAAACATTATTTTAAACTAAGTCTTTCAAAAAAAAAAAAACCGGTAAATATTCTTAAAAATTATTTTAAAAGTATGGCGTCAGATATCCTCCCGAGCAGACGGAAATAACTAAGGAATAACATTTTTTAATATTAGAAAATACTAGGCCAAAAACATTTTTTGTTATTTATAACAAGATTTTTTATTCGGCGTTATGATTTTTTTTTTGTTATTGGATTGTTGTTGTAATAACAGACTAATAACATTTGTAGTTATTCTTCGAACAAATCTTTGTTATTATTTTTTGTTATTTTAACAACTAATCCGATCAGCCCAATAACAGTTGGCGGTATTCTTCCATAACAAAAAATGTTATTCCCAAGTTGTTTTGGCTTTCAACCCATATCAGACCAATATCAAATTTTGTTATAATAACAAAAACTGTTTTTGAAGTATTATGCAAAAACGGATTTTTCAAGAAAATTCCATAACACTTTCTGTTATTTTAACAGTATTTGTTATTGAAATAGCATGAATTTTGTTATTACCGTTTGCCCGGGCTGCTACAGAATAAATTTAAAAATCTGCAAATTTATTAAAATTAAAAACACGGAAATTTCACGTCAGTTTTATTTTACAGTGCATAAAATTATCAAATTCAATAAGAATAATGTCATAAAATATTACACGTCAAGCTATACTTCTCTACAGTTCACTTTTCACTAAACTAGTTTTAAAAATTTGAATTTCAGTTTATTTAATTGCCCTCTCAAATATTGGAAAAATGTACCTGTTGTATATCGTGTATTATTGTATATTAGCCTGTCCCATTTTGAGGTCATGTCGAGGAATTTCAGGTGCTCACTTCTTAAATGATAGATTATGATGTTAGGAACAATGTTTTCTTAGACAAGAAAAAATAATAAAATACTTTCTCGCACCCCCTAGTCGATTTACTGAAAAAAGTCACTTTTTTGAACAAATTTTCTAAAATCGCTTGGAATCAATACAAAAACTGTTTCGATCAGGTGTGTATTATCTTCAAACGATAGGTTTTTGTCCATAGATTAAGATGCACTATCAATATTGGACCAAAATTTAAGTTTTTGGACTCTCCCAGGCGGATTTGTGTTGAAAAAATCGCATTTTTTCGAAACTTTTTTCAGAAATGTTCATTTAATTTAGGGTAGCCTATTTTTCCCAGTAAAACCAATACATGCAGCTTGTAGGAAATTTCATGGCGAACATTTTTCCCTCTGAGAAAATGCAATTTCGACACTCCAGAGCCGAGATATTTGAGTTTTAGTGAGGAAAAAGTGCCAATTTTCAAAATTTCTCAGAATTCAGAAGCAAGGCCTACTAATTACACGATGTAGCAAGCATATGTCTCAAAGGTCAGGGTATGCTTTTTTATAGTAATTTTGGTCGCTGAATCCGAATCTGAAATCAAATTTCGTGTAAACAGTGATGTTTTGGAGCTACACCCTTTTAGAATGTTATTTGCGTGTTTGAGAGGCAGTTTTTGTAAATATTGATCGGTTTGTTCTAGAGGTCGTATCGAGGTGCTCCGATTTGGATGAAACTTTCAGCGTTTGTTTGTCTATACATGAGATGAACTCATGCCAAATATGAGCCCTCTACGACAAAGGGAAGTGGGGTAAAAAACATAAAAAATCTTAAAATTAAATTGCTCACATTTTAGTAAAACTTCATCAATTCCCACTCTCTTAGATGCATTCGAAAGGTCTTTTGAGGCACTTTAAAATGGGCCATAGACATCCAGGGTTGGTTTAACTTTTTCTCATAGCTTTTGCAAATTACTGTTAAAGTGTTTTTTTTTAACCTCAATATCTTTTTGCAACAGCCTCCAACACCCATACTCTTTTAGTTCAAAAGTTAGGGAATTTCATGAACTATAAGCCTACGGTAATAACTTTTTGGCCAATCACAGTTTTTCTCATAGTTTTTCGATTTTTCTATAACAAACATTTTACAACGTTAGTTATTGTCCTGTAGGCATCCATAGCGGCACTTTTTAGTCTCACTTTTGTCATATTTGAAATCCTCAGAAAATTCAAACTTCAATGCCCGTTTTACCCCACTTCCCTTTGTCGTAGAGGGCTCATATTTGGCATGAGTTCATCTCATGTATAGACAAACAAACGCTGAAAGTTTCATCCAAATCGGAGCACCTCGATACGACCTCTAGAACAAACCGATCAATATTTACAAAAACTGCCTCTCAAACACGCAAATAACATTCTAAAAGGGTGTAGCTCCAAAACATCACTGTTTACACGAAATTTGATTTCAGATTCGGATTCAGCGACCAAAATTACTATAAAAAAGCATACCCTGACCTTTGAGACATATGCTTGCTACATCGTGTAATTAGTAGGCCTTGCTTCTGAATTCTGAGAAATTTTGAAAATTGGCACTTTTTCCTCACTAAAACTCAAATATCTCGGCTCTGGAGTGTCGAAATTGCATTTTCTCAGAGGGAAAAATGTTCGCCATGAAATTTCCTACAAGCTGCATGTATTGGTTTTACTGGGAAAAATAGGCTACCCTAAATTAAATGAACATTTCTGAAAAAAGTTTCGAAAAAATGCGATTTTTTCAACACAAATCCGCCTGGGAGAGTCCAAAAACTTAAATTTTGGTCCAATATTGATAGTGCATCTTAATCTATGGACAAAAACCTATCGTTTGAAGATAATACACACCTGATCGAAACAGTTTTTGTATTGATTCCAAGCGATTTTAGAAAATTTGTTCAAAAAAGTGACTTTTTTCAGTAAATCGACTAGGGGGTGCGAGAAAGTATTTTATTATTTTTTCTTGTCTAAGAAAACATTGTTCCTAACATCATAATCTATCATTTAAGAAGTGAGCACCTGAAATTCCTCGACATGACCTCAAAATGGGACAGGCTATTGTATATAGCTTTTTCGAATCTGTACCAGGGTTGCCAGTTTGCCAGATAGATCTGGGAATGCCAGATTTTCCAAGTGTCAACCAGAACAAAGATTTATCATCATCTTTTCTAACATATTTTTGAACGGGTTTAATTGAAAATCGAAAAGTTCTGTAAATATTTACCTTAATAAAAATATAAAATTCAACCTTTTCGAGGCCGAAAATTAATTAAACCATCAGAATTTTAAAAAAACTTTTGAATAAATTCATATGTTCCATCCCATTCCGCATTCATAAAGGTGAGATTTTCGTCTGCCAGATTTTGTCGCTATCACATTAATCGCTATTGCTAACATGAAAATTGAAAAATTTACAAATTTTATGAAAATTTATGTTTAAATTTTTACAAAATACCTATTTTCGGAAAAATGCACAGATTTTCTTAAATAATCTTTTTATGGGTATTTCAATAACTTTTTTTTCTTCAAAATACTCAGTTTTGTGAAAAGTTGAGTACATTACAAAAAATCTATCATGAGCCTTAATTCTATAACAAATTCATTCGATACCGATCATACAGAATCATTAAATTAGAGTTTCTCAGAAAATACGTAGTTTTATTTTTTTTGAAATGTATTCAAGAAAAATAACTATGAGCATATTTTTCTTAACATGTATTTTTGTATTTCACAAAATTTTAAAAAATTACTTAAGTAGATAAGGCTGTTGCAAATATTTTTTTAAGTTTACATCAAATTTGATGGCGGGGTGGGGGGGGGGGGTCAAAAAAAATTAAATTACAAGCCACGGTAACAACATTTGAATGGAAAAAGGTTTTTTTAAATGCATTATACATCTGTCCAATTGTTTTGCAATCATTAATTTCCAAGATTTCTGAGCATGCATGAGCATGAGCATGAGCATGAGAGATCACCCATGGTTGTCCTTCTCCGTTGCTGAACAGAACCGTAATATCCTTTCAGCACTACTGAGGCTTCGACGATCTAGTGGTATTTCCCTTATCAACTGCATGTATGAATGCGCTGAAAAGATAAAACACCATGATTGCTAAAACTAGATCAGTTGCGAATAGGTAACAGTCATTGGCCACCAACGGCGCCCGCCATGTCAGTTTGTAGATCTCGATTTTAAGGGTCGGGAATGTTAGTTAGCGCAGGTTGCTACTAGGGCAGCTGATTTACTCTGTGCTTACACCCCACGAGCGCCAGGAACCTGAAAACTTGTTAGCAGTCGGTTGCTGCGGATGAGATATTTCCCGTTCAAGCGTTTAACTTATCCAAACTAAAACTTCAACCTTCACTGAACTATGCGTTTCTGTAACGTTCAATTTAAAACAAAGCGTTTTTGCTTGAACATGTGTTGGTGTGTTTTTGAATCATCACTCCCGTTCTGTGGTCAATCATTTTTACAAACACACGCATTTTTAAAACGCGCCACGCCGAAATTAAAAGACGCTACGTTTTGACGCTGACCGCCGTTCCCGGATCGATTTCGAGCTTCTACTTGCGCGGACCGGTGAATTCCATTCGTTTTTCTCGACTGTTCATGCGAACCAAAATTTCCTGACCGACTTGTGCGACCGTTATAAAAAATATCGAAAAGTTACAGATCTAAAAAAAATAATAAAATTCAAAATAACAAATTCTATTTATTGCATATTGCGAGATAAAATCACGTTTCTCCTTCGCTGTGAGTGACAGGAGATTATTCTCATTAATTTCAAGATTTCTAAGTATTAACGAAAAATTTATGTTTGCAAGAATTTTTTTTTGCGGTGCTGTACATTGTAATTTCATAAAAAGTTCAAATTATGTTTCAACGAGCCCAAACATGGTAAACATGATTATTAATGCAGAAAAAGGCATTTTAGATTGTTCTCAGTTGTTTAGACTTCTGTTTCCATTGAAATTTTGATGTTTTTTGAAAAAAAAAATTTCCGCTGATTTTTCGAACCAATTTTGAAGGAGGGTGACATAAATTAAAAAAAAATTGCAACGGCCTAACTGCAAAAATTTACAAAAACAATTTTTCCGAATAAAACTTAATAAGTATTTTTTACTACGTTTCCTCAATATTTTTTAAAATTAACACTAATTGAGCGCTAATTTCACGTAAAATAAGCATGTTTCATTTGAAATATGAAACTGAAATAATTTTCAGATAGTTTAAAATTCTCTTTAATTTGTATTGTTGTTCTTTAAAAATCCAACAAATGTTGTTGTTGATTAATTTATTTCTAGCAGCTTTAACCTTCTAGGTCATTCACAGAACAGAACATATTTTTTACAGTAGCATTTGATAATTAAAACTTCTTCCTGTCACGTACTCTAAGAACGCCGCCAACGTTTGCCAAAATGTAAGCTCAGTTCGGAGAGATATTTTTGGAATGTTTTGTCTGCGAGACAAAAAACCACAATTTCCAAAGTCCCACTAGCGAAACGCCATGGTTACATTTTCATTCAGTTCATTCTCATTCTCAGTCAGAGCCAGCTTTATGACATATAGATGTGACGTTGATAGAGTGTCAGCCAAGAATAATATTTATGGAAGCGCTCTGCTGTTACGAGAGATCTTTCCCACCACGCATCAGCGTTTTATTGGAAAACTAAGATTTTTTTTCTTTCTCTCTCCATTTTTGCCTTTCTTACTAAAGAAAGGTATAGGTTTTACTTTAAGGCAGGACGTCATTTCCATCTTCGTAAATATGTCGATTCAGCATGAATTTTAATCGGAAAAATCGACAAAAAATCACACTGCATCGATTTTTGACGCTTCGTCGCCAAGTCGACAAGTTGTCAAGTTGAGCTTCGAATACTGGCGCGAGAATGCTGGCGCATATATTTTGTGGCTCGACTTATACTCATTTTGTAGTAGCTTGTCTACCGATGTTTCCTTCAATATGTAAGATATCGTAGCTTTCGGTTTCTTTTGCCCTGTCCGTTTTTGCATAACTGTCCAATGTTTATGCAAAAACCTTTGTGACATAGGACATTCATCCGGCTACAATCATTTTGTTTCCCGTGCGCTCCTAAAACCGCCTAAATGTAGACTTCATTTTTTCGCGATTTCGTAAGTTTATTTAACAGGGTTCATTGGATAGGATAATAGGAGCTTTCTAAGCTTTTCATCGTTTATATCGTTTTCAAAGTGTTCAATGCTGGCGACTCCAATGGCTTTCTTCCTAAGGTTCTCGCGATTGAGTGTGTAGTGGTGCGGTTGTTAAAAATAGCTATATCTGACTCTGTCACTCTCGAAGAAGCTGAATGGCTAGCTTCCCTGCACCGTGCGGCACACGCGGTTCACTTGTACCTCGGTTTTGCTTGTCTTGGTGCGCTGGTACGATGAACCAAAATACCAACACAGTCACACAAAAGGGCTCGTACCGAAACTAGAAAACCAAAACCGCGGTGTGCGTTGTTGGGAAGCTTGCTATGATCGCGTTTGTCATAAACGCTTGTTTGATTAGAAACGTACAAACATATTGTACAATTTAACATATTCTTTTGGAGAAAATTGCGTTTTTTATTTCTCTTGGAAATCATATCATTCATAATACTCATAATATCATCATAATACATTGCTTTCATCATAAGACTTTCTTTTGTGCTGACGTTATAAATAAACAAAGTCGATGTTATAAATTGAAAGAAGTTCTACCATTGTTATATTCTTTAGTAAAAAAGGCTCTTTCTCACCTTAGGTGGGATTAAATCGGGTTTTTTTTATAGCATGGTTTTCACTTTTATAGGTTTATAGAAAAGTAAACGGATAGTCTGCGACCTTGATTAACACTTGCTTACAAGATCATAATAAGTTACACCGACTTTGATCTTTGTGTAAACTTTCAGTTTGTCAGAAGTTAGTGCAAATTATCCTCGCAAATAGACGCTCGTTTATCTTGCGACTGTGAAAACAAACTAATAAGTGTGGAAAGTATCAAATGAGCACTCACCGTATGAATATTTACGTTCAAACATAGGGAGTCACTAACTTTGTGCAATTTCCCCTCTGCATTTGACTGCAGCTAGGTCATCTGTTACGTGCTCTCCCCCCGCCGCAGATGCCAATTTCGAAAGTTTCCGCCGTGCAGTTTCGAATGCATTCTGTACATGTACTTTGCATACATCACGCACTCCTCTACCATCAGCGTACCCAGGGTGGTCCTTTATCGGCACTTGAATGGCACTAATCTGACAGAGCTGACCACCCTCACACTTGCAGAGCCAACCCCAGCGAGCGAGGGATCGAAACGCTCCATCAACTCCCCAAACGGGTAAAATTCTGTTTTTACAGTAAACATCGGTCGCATCTGCTATCTCCACCCCCTCCTCGAACCCCAACATCTCCTTTTTAAAGGGGGAAAGCTTTCATTTCCGATACCGACAGGGATGAGATCTGTTTGTACAAATGTTACTTCGAATGTAGATCGTATTCCGCCCTGCACCGCAGCAGTACCCACTTTTCAAATGTTTGCATTCCCATGAGGAGGAGACGGCAGTGTGGCCAGATCGAATGGTTTTACGTTCGTATCCGTTCACCCACGCCGTTTTGGACGGAGATGCATATGCACGAACTTTAAAGGGTTGAAACGGAACAAAAAAAGTAAAATGTTCTGTTCGCTATTTTAGAATAAAATTTGCCTCCAGCTGGATAAGCCGCACACCTCCTTTGTGAAGAGAAGAATTTCCAGTGAAAGCGCTGGAGGACTTTTGGTGAAGTTTGGAATGGGCTTATGAGCTTCACTTCGAAGAATTGCTTTAGTCTGTTCACTGACAAGCAGACTTTGGCGTTCATTTACAAGCTTTTAATAATTATGGTTTATTGTTTAATAAACATTTAAACACATAAAAACCTATAATTTGGTCGCAATAAAAAAAACAAATCAAATTGTTCGCTCTTCAGCATTACGTTGGAGTTCTCGATTGCGAGATTCCTACTCAAAACTAGGTGTCCGAAGACTTAACGGTACACATCAACCATAGCTTTTGCACCCAGATTTCTGTTACAGACATTTTAGTATCTTCAAAACTACGGGAACTATCGATATATTTTTTTATTCATCCCCTAAATTACTGTCTTCGTAGTTATTTACAACAAGGTTTGACTATTTTTACAATCAGATTCATGCAGGATTGGGTCCGTAACCCGAGCATGGGTAAATAACAAGGGAAATGCGTAATAATACCATTCTCTGGTATCAATACCAAATTTTGGTATTCCTGGACCCTTTAAAATTTGTCTTAAGGATTATGCAAGAGCAAAATGTGCTATCATACCAATTAAAGGGATTGTTTTGATATTGCAAAATTGCAGAATTTGTCAATGGTCGAACACCACATTTTGGTATTCTTTTGGTATTATAGTATTTTATCAAATTCCTCTGAAACCATGGGAAAATTTTGACCAATTTTGACAAAATAATTAATTTTGCGCTAAAATGATGTCTCAAAGCGAATACTTGATTTTAAACATTTTTGATATACCCCCTAAAGAAATGACTTGAAATTGTGGAAAAAATTGGTATTTTGGTATTATTTTGGTATAGAAAGGTTTCATCAAATTCCTCTGAAACTATGGGATTTTTTTTTATAAATTTTGATGAGATAATTAATTTTGCGCTAAAATGACTTGAAACCCAAAAATGTTAAAGCTGATTTTCATTTTTTTTATATACCCACTAAGATTTTTTTTTTAAAACGTTGAAATTTCTCTAAGTTGGGATAACCAAATACTTTGAAAAACGAGTTAATCGACATATTATTGAATTTTGGTGAATTTCAATCCAGTTTCATTTTAATAACACTTATTTTTCAATCTTGTTATTTTTTAGAATCTTCAAGAACTTCAAGCACAGGCCGTTCAGCAACGACAAATGCATTCGATGTGGTGAAGAATATCACTAAGAACAACATGGAATCATAAGGTGAGTAGATTTGGCTGTTGCATATGGATCATTTCCGTTTTTTTCACGCAATACCAAGTTTTGGTATTCAAGCAATGTTCAAAAATCCAGAAGACCTCAACTTGGTATTGAAATGGTTTTATTTTGAGGTATTATTTTACCCTTGGAATAACATGGTTTGGTATTGTTGTGCCCTTCCACATACAAGACTTTGGTATGATTTCATGGTATTTTACCATCTATTACTGGGCAACCAAGGGCACATTTTGGTCCCTGTTATTTGCCCAAGTAATACCAAAATTTGGTATTCCCGTGTTATTTACCCCTGCTCGGAAAGTTTGACAATTTTGGAATAAGAAGACAACAACTTCCTAGGTTGCTGTGCACCCTTAATTGTTGAGGCAATTGCAAACCTCTTTTCACACCTAAGCTTCCATCCACCCCGGAATTCGAACTGACGACCTTTGGATTGTGAGTCCTACTGCCAACCAGCGACAGCAACTAACCCCAACGAGCAAACGCTACAAAAAATTAATGATTCCATTACTGTGACAATTCAAGCCTGTCAGAGCTGTCAATTTCAAAGTAAGTCCTGTTATTTTTGTACAATATAAATGATCTTTCATCTTTTCGAAGATATAATTGTCCCTGAAAATTTCCCGAACAAAAAATCCCCCGCAACTCACATGGTTCACGTAGTCTGTCAGCTGTGACCATGATGGCTAATTCCGGAGCCCCTGTTAGTTGCCGTTTTACTTCCCTCCCCCAGTGGGGGGTTGATGTCCTGTCTGTCGAGGGATTCGTATGGTCGTACGGCAGTGTCCGTCATCTCCTGCTGTTGCCAGCCGATGGAGCTGGATAGTGACGATGATAAATAAGAGGATTATATTGGATATTTAATTATTGTGTTCGCTCTCTGTTTCAGAAGAGGACAGAGGAGGACAGGCTAGGGCCTGTTGGTAGCAGGTGGCAGGCGTCCACCGCAGTTCATTTCGGCTTCATATTGTTCGGCATATGTTTGCTTTCAATTTTGCTAATACCGATTGCTGGTTTGTGGCACTGCCTGGTATTGTACCGAACGCGCCTCATTGCGGTAGAATCGCTGAAATCGGTTGATTGAAAGGTAACATTATGACAGCAAACACGTGCTGGCTTCGCTAATGTGCAAGCTTGATAACGGAGTTAGATAGCGAGGATTGGTGGCAGGGTTGTCACATACAATTGTTTTACAAAAATGTCGTCACCCGGATACGATCATGACAAAACCCACTAGTTCAACCCTGACTCACTCCCTGAAGACAATAACCCCTTTCTCAGAATGGAGCTTCGTTCACCTTAACCTGCTAACCGAGACACATTTAACCTGGTAAGAAACACGAAAACATAAACAATTCTGCCGATTTTCTCCACTGAGCGACACTTGGTGTGCAAGATAGAAGAAGCAGGAGCCATCGAGGAAAATCCATTTTCCTCCCGTTTGTGCGCGCTTATCTGGCGGTAAGCTGGCCTCCACCCAAAAAAAAAAACAAACTGGAAACTCAATTTGTCAAGAACACAAGCGATATTCGACGAGGTGCTTACCCGCAGAGATCCAAAGCACTTGGTTTCATGATACCAGCGCTGTCTTGTCCTGTCTTGCAGCTTACACCGCGGTGACAATTTTCCCGCAGAGACCCACAGTGCTTCAGAAAAGCCCTGTCATTGTTGGTTGGTAGATTGGAGAAGTAGACGAAGAAGAGCATCGACGAAAAACGAAAATTTAATATATTGAAAACAATCTTATCGCTCGGCACGGGTTTCGGTGGATGAGGGAAAAAAAAGTGGCTACAACAGAAAGATACTAAGCTGCAATTGAATGGCGCTGAGTGGACGACCTTTGGTGAAAAGTGTCCATAAAAATCTAGATTGAAATTGATTTTTGACGGAAAATGACTCTAAATGGACTAATAGGTTTTTCTATAAAATTATCAGCTTTAAGGCCACATCTAACGACAGTGTTGGCAGATAAGTAATTCTCTACGAAACATTGTCTACACTGAAATTTAAAAGTAGTACCAAATTCCTAAATTCTAGGAGTTTTGCCTCTTTCCCTTATTTAGTAATCGGGTTTTTTGGATTACTTAATAAGGAATCGATGCAAAATTCCTAGAATTTAGGAATTTTGTACTTTTTTTATTTCAGTGTATGTCAAAAGATGCCAATTTGTGTTATTATTTTTCCATACAAGGCACCATACAACTGTGCAGTCATTCAAAATGTTATGAGAATATTCGAAAATCCGTTCCTCTAGAAAAAGTTTTCTGTTCGATTGGATGTCTTTGGCAAACTTGTACGATATGATTAGTGTTTTTTAGAGAAAAAAAAAATAGGTACACGGCAAAAAAACTCACGCTTTTTTCTTTATTCTATGTTGCTAAAAATCGCATTCCCGATATTTTTTAAATTAAAAAAAATGCATCTTTTGCGCAAGAAATTTGATGCAGGAAATATATTTTTTTGAAACAATTGTGATATTTAAAAGAAGTCCAAATGTTGTCTAACAAATTGTCAAAAATCATTATAAGACGCAAAATCATATTAAGAATCGAAAATGACAAAAAAAAATTTTTTGATAATTTGCATCGTTTTCAAGCTATTTTTGATAATTTCGGAATCCGCTAGTTTTAAAAAGGCTGCCATTAAAAAAAAAAAGTTGCCATGGCAAATGGTTGAGCTTTTAAGTTTTCATATTTTTTAAAAGACCTTAAAATTGCACAAACAATTGATGTTTCAACTTTGACATTCGAACCAATAGTATCCGAAATATCGCGAGCCGTAAATCTTTGTAAATCAAGCATGTTTAAAATTGATGATAATTTTTGTTCGCAAAACATTTGCAAAATGGTTCAAACTGCTATAACTTCAAACTGTATAACTAAACCTGTCAACAAAAATTAAGATTGGCTGTTTAAAATAATGTAGAGATCAAGTCTCGCTGAAGGCACTTCCTTAAACAATTAATAATCCATTTATAATCAATAATTTAAAAAATATACATCATTTAGTACACATAATTGATTAGATCTGATCAATTCAAATTCCAATAACGTTTTTCTTTATTTCGCGAGGATCCATACCACCGATCAGACATAGATCAAAAATTCGATAAAAAATCATGAAATCGGATTCTATTCGTAATCATTAACTAGAATTTAATTATAGTGTCATTGTTGCCTAAATTTTTTTATCAATATTTAGATGAGCTTATCTATCTAAAATAAAAATATAAGTTTAGCCCTTTGCCCTAAACACAAACATTTAGGCAAGTTTACCTACATTTTTTGTCAAAACAAAAATTACGTGTAGCTCCTATTATTTCTCAACAATTTTTTTGGTTTGTTGTCTTTTTTATCTTTCTTTTTTTTATTTTCATAAAAATCTTCTTTTTATATATTTTTAATACCAAGGCCGTTGCAAATATTTTTCGAGTAGTGCGGTGCCTGTGTGGACGCGCAGTCCTGTTTTTTTTCGTGTTATTTTCCGTCTCTTTTGTGTCGC
Organism: Culex pipiens pallens; assembly: GCF_016801865.2. Taxonomy (NCBI): domain Eukaryota; kingdom Metazoa; phylum Arthropoda; class Insecta; order Diptera; family Culicidae; genus Culex; species Culex pipiens. The sequence goes on along the minus strand of NC_068937.1, from coordinate 105,168,311 downwards.
TGTTCGAGTGCATGGGGTGATTGGTCATTATAATTAAATAATAGCATCATTAGTGTGGTGCTTTTCGGGACGCGCAGTTCTGTTTTTTTACCTTCTTCTTTTTTTCATTGTTTTTTTTTTCACTCGCGTTCGTTGGCCGATGAGTTTTTTTTTGTGTTGTTCTCTTTTTATAGTTTTCTATAAAAACGTACCTATTTTTTTGAGACTAGCAAGTCGTATTGTTGGATTAATCCCTTTCTATATCATCGATGATTGGAAGGCACGCCGTCGAATATTTTTGAAGGCTTATGATATAAAATCATTTCAATTAATGAAGCCCTTCCTACATCACCGTTGATCGGAAGGCACGCCGACGGGGAATTTCTGGAGAATCGCGGTCGAATTAATACTTTATTTAAATCCCTAGATAGCTATCTTTCCGCAGCCGGCTGCCTAAGATTTTTAAAATTTCAACCGATAAACAAATTGCTTATGGTCGCATCACCTACCACAGTGAATCCTGACCTCATACCCATCTTACTAACCCCTCAAAACTCATATGATACTTTGTCGGAGACGCAGTCGATTTGGCGGTCCCATCACTCAAGTATCGGACTAACATTCCCATCCACTTCCCCGTGTCTTACCTCTGGTCGTGGCCGGCGTCGGTATTGATCAGCATGATAGGGACCTTTAAAATTGCGAAGGGGTGATGATTGGTTCCTACTTTTCATCTGTGGTCCACGGAGCAATGTTTGGGGGTCATGGTCAATAACGAAGTAGCAGCTACGGGTAGACACCAATGCTATGCTATGTTATGCTAAGGCCGTTGCAAATATTTTTCTTCCCTTCAGAATTGGTTCGAAAAATTAGGGGGCAAAAAAAAATGTTTTCATAAAAATGGAAGATTTCAATGGAAATAGAAGTCTAATCAACTCAAGACACTCTAAAATGCCTTTTTCTGAATTGATAATCATATTAAGCTTGTTTGGGCTGGTTTGAAAATATTTTGAACTTTTATGAAATTACAAAGTTCAGCACTGCAAAAACTTTTTTTTTCTTACGAAAATAAAATTTTCGTCAATACCTACTTAGTAATTTTGGAAACTAATGATTGCAAAACAACTGGACAGGTGTATAATGCATTTTAAAACACTTGTATCATTGAAATGTTAAACCGTGGCCTGTAATTTCATTTTTTTTACTTATATTTTATTTTTTCACTCTATTAAGGCATGTTTATGAGAAATTTTATGAAAAGACAATTGTTCCCTTCGAATTACAGCGATATTCCTGAAGAAATATCCTGCAAAATTTATAAAAATGAATCTAAGTAAAAGTTGTCAAAATGATAAAAATAATGATTTTTTGAAGTAAAAATTTTTCGCAAAAAATCGTAAAGTTTGAAAACAAATGTATGCAGTGAATTTGTGAAAACCTAAAATGTCGTTTGTCGTATTTGAACCATTTCACGATTCATCATCATGTCAACCCAAGTCACGTTTGGCCATGTCAAGGGTTACCAATCGTTCCCAAACAAACCGCAATCATATTGACCTTGTCAGTTTACGGGTGATAACGGCCAAGAAACCGGCTGATTACGATTTATATTCGACCGGCGATGCACGAAATGCTTTTATGAAAAAAGAAGAAGTAAAATCCTGCTCGAAACACACATGACAGTAACAGTAATTGATACTTATCGCACCCGTGAACTGAGGAGTGCGGGCGGGATGACCAGCTGAAAATAATCTTTGTGCAGTCATTTTTTGGTGCTATTTTTAGACAGGTGATGATAGTTGCTTTTTCTGATAATTTTTATTTTGATCCAAAGTATCTTCTTCATTGTTACGGAATCATCATGGCCGTTCCAGTTTTGATTGATACAAAGTGCTTTATCAAATCGAGAAAATCGCGGCCAACTATGCCAATTGCATAAGCAATGCAGTCATAAAGTGAGAATAAATTTGCATCTGTTAGACAATCATCATCATCACTTGCTGCGACGACCTCTCAATAGAGTGCACGACACTATGATACTGGCAGCAAAAAAAAACCCAACGACAACGCAATCCAGAGAAATAAGTGTTCTCACTCAGATTGCACACATTGCTCAACCAGCTGAACGTCATCACATAGAAGCAGAGGAAGGGCAAAAAGATCCAAAGAAATGTTGGCACGTTCCACCTCAATCTTTCCACGATTGGGAAAAACAACGCCAAATTCACTACATTCAACTGCAAGAAAATAGTGAATGTGTTGAGATTCTAAAAATAGAGACGGCAGTTTTCACGACTCATGCTACGGGCAGGGTGTTCACTGGGACGTGCAGCCGGTGGTAACCGATTCCGAACTATCCAGAATGTACGGTAAGTGTACGTGGAATAAGCTGCTCGCTCCGGGAAAATGCCAAAGATCATTAGAGACTAAAATGTTGCCCGCGCGTCGTAGATCATCTTATTTTCCGCTGACCGCTGGAGGTGAACTCTGCCGGAAAACGGCCTAACGATGCGAATCGAATCGGATGTTCTGGTCAGTTGGGGGTGGATGCTCCAGTTTTTGGTTAATGTTGAATCGATGACTAATCTACAGTCAGAAAGCTTTATGTTATTGGTCTGTAAATTATTAAGTATGGTCAGCAAAATCTTTAACAATTTCATGACATATCCGTTCCAGTCTTTGATACCTTCCTCAATCTCTTTTTTTCTGCTTGTTAGAAAAGTCTTTTGACCTTATTTCCTAACCATTTCTAAGATTCGGTATCATATTTTTTTAATATGTTTTAGGGGACAAAAAACCGCAACTTTTGAGCCAAAGAGAAGTATGGACAACAAGTTTGCTATCTGTGTTTTGAAAAAAAATTGAAGTTTTTGTCAAAAAGAATGTTTTACATCAGTATTCAAGATAATACTTGACTGATATTTGATAAAGTGCACAGTCTTCAAGATATAGCCACTTCAAATTTAACTTTAACTGAAAAATCCGTTTTTAATTTTTTTAAATATTTTCCATGATTCCTGAAAATTTAAGTTTTTTTAGTCTCATTCAAACTTTTCCGCATTTTCTTATGCCAATATCTCAGCAACTAATGATCCCATTTTCATTGTTAAAAAATGAAAAAATTGAGAAATTTTATGATCTTTTCGAAAAAAATATTTTGAAATTTTGGGATCAAGACTAGCATTTTAAAAAGACTAAAATTCAATATTACTCCATTTGAAATGTTAGCCTTAATTCCAATATTTTCAAAATATGTTGTTCAACAGATCCTCAAATTACAGAAATGTTTCAATTTTCAACATTGAAAATTGAATAAGTAAGTTGCTGAGATTATAAACTCCGGAAATGTTTGGAAAAACTTGAATTTTCATGATTCCTTCTTTTTTATTCGCTGTATTTTAGCAACTAGAGGTCCAATCTTCAATGCCCCTTAGGGGACCATCCATAAACCACGTGGACACTTTTTTTTGAAATCTCAGCGGGTTTTTGTGCCTTAAAATATATTTAAAAATATCATAGAATAAAAAATACCGATTTCTAGATTTAATAATTTAAAAAATTCCGTTGACCTTTCTGTTGAACTTTGTCGAAGACACCAAATCAATCAAAAATTCCTTCAAAAGATCTAGATTTTCAAAAATTTACGCACCATTTTTGTATGAACAGCTGTTAATATTCTATGGAGACTTGTATGGGTGAACCAATACAATAAAATGGCTTCTTCGGTCATAGGGAAAGCCCCCACAAAGTTTGAGCCAAATAAAAAAATACAAAAATAATAAAAATTGTCGAAGTCCACGGATTTTGAAGAGAATTGCTCCTTTGTAAACTGAAAAAGATTGACTAACAACTAACATTCATATGCCGCCTGTTTTGTGCTATCTTGTGACAACGGCCATTCATTGCACTACTCGACAAAACAAAACTTGTGTCAAGGGATTAACGATATCTCATCCGTTCCTGAGAGAAAAGGCATCCCCGAATCCGATGCAATCGACAGAATTTGATTTTATGTCCACGCGGACTGACGAGAAGTTGGTACATTTTTTAACATAAAAAATCGAACAATTTAAAAAAAACCATGCGTCTCCTCCCAATTATATGAGCCATCTACAAGAATATGGAAGCGCCTGGTGCATAGCCATTTCCTTTAAGCACAACGGAAACAACCAATACAAATGTATAAAAAAGTTGTCAAGTTCTCGAGGGGTCCACAGCTAGCATTTTTTGTACGATTATAAAAAATAAATATTAAAAGTTTAAAATTAATTTATTTAAAAAACATATTTTTTGATTTATTTGTTTACTAAAATTTTATGTATCTCAAAGGTCTATGGGTACTTCGGGATGTCCATGGTCATCCAAGGACTGCCTGGAGTTAAGATCTACGAGTCTACCGCCGTAGCAAGCAAGAGGTCGTCGGATTTTGACCCCGGATCATGTGCGTATAGCATCAGTGCATATGGTAGACTACTATATGAATGTGTTGGGATGTTCATGGTCATCCGAGGACTCCCTGGAGTTAAGATCTACGAGTCTACCGCCGTAACAAGCAAGAGGTCGTCGGATTTTGACCCCGGATCATGTGCGTATAGCATCAGTGCATATGGTAGACTACTGTATGAATGTGTTGGGATGTTCATGGTCATCCAAGGACTCCCTGGAGTTAAGATCTACGAGTCTACCGCCGTAGCAAGCAAGAGGTCGTCGGATTTTGACCCCGAATCTTGTGTGTTTAGCATCAGTGGATATGGTAGACTACTATATGAATGTGTTGGGATGTTCATGGTCATCCGAGGACTCCCTGGTGTTAAGATCTACGAGTCTACCGCCGTAACAAGCAAGAGGTCGTCGGATTTTGACCCCGGATCATGTGCGTATAGCATCAGTGGATATGGTAGACTACTATATGAATGTGTTGGGATGTTCATGGTCATCCGAGGACTCTCTGGAGTTAAGATCTACGAGTCTACCGCCGTAACAAGCAAGAGGTCGTCGGATTTTGACCCCGGATCATGTGCGTATAGCATTAGTGCATATGGTAGACTACTATATGAATGTGAATGAATGAAGCACATGATCCAGGGTCAAAATCCGACGACCTCTTGCTTGTTACGGCGGTAGACTCGTAGATCTTAACTCCAGGGAGTCCTTGGGTGACCATGAACATCACAACACATTCATACAGTAGTCTACCATATGCACTGATGCTATACACACAAGATTCCGGGTCAAAATCCGACGACCTCTTGCTTGTTACGGCGGTAGACTCATAGATCTTAAAACCAGGGAGTCCTCGGATGACCATGGACATCCCAACACATTCATACAGTAGTCTACCATATCCACTGATGCTATACGCACATGATCCGGGGTCAAAATCCGACGACCTCTTGCTTGTTACGGCGGTAGACTCGTAGATCTTAACTCCAGGGAGTCCTTGGATGACCATGAACATCCCAACACATTCATATAGTAGTCTACCATATCCACTGATGCTATACGCACATGATCCGGGGTCAAAATCCGACGACCTCTTGCTTGTTACGGCGGTAGACTCGTAGATCTTAACTCCAGGGAGTCCTCGGATGACCATGAACATCCCAACACATTCATATAGTAGTCTATCATATGCACTGATGCTATACACACAAGATTCGGGGTCAAAATCCGACGACCTCTTGCTTGTTACGGCGGTAGACTCGTAGATCTTAACTCCAGGGAGTCCTCGGATGACCATGGACATCCCAACACATTCATACAGTAGTCTACCATATGCACTGATGCTATACACACAAGATTCGGGGTCAAAATCCGACGACCTCTTGCTTGTTACGGCGGTAGACTCGTAGATCTTAACTCCAGGGAGTCCTCGGATGACCATGAACATCCCAACACATTCATATAGTAGTCTACCATATGCACTGATGCTATACGCACATGATCCGGGGTCAAAATCCGACGACCTCTTGCTTGTTACGGCGGTAGACTCGTAGATCTTAACTCCAGGGAGTCCTCGGATGACCATGAACATCCCAACACATTCATATAGTAGTCTATCATATGCACTGATGCTATACACACAAGATTCGGGGTCAAAATCCGACGACCTCTTGCTTGTTACGGCGGTAGACTCGTAGATCTTAACTCCAGGGAGTCCTCGGATGACCATGGACATCCCAACACATTCATACAGTAGTCTACCATATGCACTGATGCTATACACACAAGATTCGGGGTCAAAATCCGACGACCTCTTGCTTGTTACGGCGGTAGACTCGTAGATCTTAACTCCAGGGAGTCCTCGGATGACCATGAACATCCCAACACATTCATATAGTAGTCTACCATATGCACTGATGCTATACGCACATGATCCGGGGTCAAAATCCGACGACCTCTTGCTTGTTACGGCGGTAGACTCGTAGATCTTAACTTCAGGGAGTCCTCGGATGACCATGAACATCCCAATACATTCATATAATAGTCTATCATATGCACTGATGCTATACACACAAGATTCGGGGTCAACATCCGACGACCTCTTGCTTGCTACGGCGGTAGACTCGTAGATCTTAACTCCAGGCAGTCCTTGGATGACCATGGACATCCCGAAGTACCCATAGACCTTTGAGATACATAAAATTTTAGTAAACAAATAAATCAAAAAATATGTTTTTTAAATAAATTAATTTTAAACTTTTAATATTTATTTTTTATAATCGTACAAAAAATGCTAGCTGTGGACCCCTCGAGAACTTGACAACTTTTTTATACATTTGTATTGGTTGTTTCCGTTGTGCTTAAAGGAAATGGCTATGCACCAGGCGCTTCCATATTCTTGTAGATGGCTCATATAATTGGGAGGAGACGCATGGTTTTTTTTTAAATTGTTCGATTTTTTATGTTAAAAAATGTACCAACTTCTCGTCAGTCCGCGTGGACATAAAATCAAATTCTGTCGATTGCATCGGATTCGGGGATGCCTTTTCTCTCAGGAACGGATGAGATATCGTTAATCCCTTGACACAAGTTTTGTTTTGTCGAGTAGTGTTGTTTATCTTGTGAAAGAAAATGAAATCCAGAAATTTTGGGAAAATTTCATGAAATCAATGAACAAAAGACCCACGCCTTGAGTTTGGGGTAATTTCAAAGAAATCTGGTAAATTTTGTTTGGAAACTTTTTAATAGATGTCAATAATCGTCAAATATTTTGTTAAGAGTCTCTCAAAGAATGTCTAAAGAAATTTGATAGGTTTGTACATGAATCTATCGATGTTCAGTGATTTCTCTGAAAAAATCCTATGAAATCGAAAAAAAATCATGAAAAAATGCTTTGGACTCACGAAAAAATATGTTGATGCACTCCGTAAAATTCGGGAAAGAGCTTTCATGGTGCCAAATATGAGATTTCCTGAATTTTTTTATCTCAAATTTGTTCTACGCTCAATCCTACACTTTTTTATTTTTTTGTTCAAAATTAGTTCAATTAACAACAATGCAATCCCTTTCCTTATCCAAAAAAAACACTACTTTGAAGTGAAGATACTCTCCCAGTGCTAGTGTGAAGTTGATGGAAAATCATTGTCAAGCTCCTTAAATTCCTCTGAGTCGCCTTAAGCACTGAATGAGAGGAACAAACCAAGAAGAGAAAAAGAAAAAAAAACAATCTGGTGTAGTAAACAAACGTCTTAACGTCACACTTTGTGCTACAATTTTCCCTCTCACTGTAACAGAAGAAACCGGCAATTTGAAAGGGAGAAGCTGGCTCCTTTCAGCTTCGAAGGTTTTTTTTTCTCGTTTCAATACAAAGTATTCGCTGCGTAAGCCGGGATGGAAGAACCGCTGTTATTGCGTGGGACGTCCAGCTGGAAAAGCATCATTCTTTTTTTGTTCGTATTTCGTCAGCGAATTGGACGACGATGACGACCGCCACGAAGGACGCAGTCATGTCTCGTAGACACATAAAGCATAAACATGAGCTTCGATAGGTCGTAAAAAGTGACATCGTTAAATTTGTCGCGCGTTTACAGTGGGGGATGTGAGTGTGTAAATTTTGGCCTAGAAATACTATTAGAAGCTCGATGAAGTGTGTTATGGACGATTTGGGGATGATTTAATGTTTGATGATTTGAATGTCTGAAGATTTGAAGAGCTTAAGATACTATAAGCATAAGTTTATTTTAAAGAGAAGAAAATATGTAGTTAGGATGAATTTAACATCTGGGCACAATGAAGGTCCGGTTCCAACTCCACAGCTCTGGTTCCATCACTTCCGGCTTATGCAAATTCTCTCAAATCCCCACTCACAGCAACAATGTTTGCATATCTTAACCATCCCACTACATCCTGCGTGACACGCGGCATCCCGCCCACTCCAAGCCAAACGTTTTACTATTCAACGTGACAACACGGACGACGGCGACAACAACAATGCCTGACACAATGAGAGACATGCCCTACCAGGCGCTCGACGGCGACAACAAGATAGTTGGCATTGCGATAAGTATAGATTCAAAGAGCTTCCCCTTCTTCCATGCCTTGCACCCTGTGAAGTGAAATTACCGCACTGTGCCACCATCAATACTATCTTAATTGGGATCTCTGACAGCGATACAGAGTGTTCAACAAGAAAATCAATTAGAAGGTTCACTGTGGCGCAGCCGGAGATTCGTGGCTTCCGTGTGCGGGGTTCATACGTTACATCGTGCACCTGATTAGACTGTGTGTAATTAGGCTTGTCCAAGCTTTGACCACTGGGGAAAGTTGTCATCAGCCGAGTTTCAACAATACTCCAGGGATAAATTGTTCAAAGACCGCGGATCGGACCTTTCTGTTATCATCGAGTATTGGTAACCGACATCTAAAATTCACGTTAATGATCTTGGAATCAATCCCAAATATCGACGCTTCGTTTTGTGTGTGTGTGTTTAAAATCCAATACACTCAGGCCAGCTAAGGAATTATGGAAAAGTATAGTCTGTAGCAGACTTGAATGATGCTGATTCAGTTTGAGAGCTCTTTGCTCTCAGGTTTAGCTGCCTTATAGGAGGCAAAAATGACAAATAATGTATGTAATTTGAAGTGTTCTCCTGTTATTTGAATCAGTCTAAACGCCCCAGGATTCGACCACGACCAATGCTAATGCTGTGGACCATCCGGACCACACTTCCGATGTTGATGATGTGCTGTCCTGCTAGCGGCGTCTGTTGCTGTTGGCCAGATGAACACCCCGAGAAGTGAGCTTCCAGTCGATCTGCCAATGATAATTTACCCGCAACCGACCGCAGAATTGTACGTGTGTGTGTGTGTGTGGGTTGTTGCATCAACAGCATAATCGAAGTGTATGTGTGCTTACTTTCGCATCGCCAGGACTTACCTGGTGGAGCAGCAACAGCATTAACAAACATTGCTGTATATTTATATGTCCTAATTGGTTTCAAGAGGGCTTATGAGCTTTCCGATCAGTTTGTTACACTTGGGAGAATTCCGGTGGTTGATCGATCTTGGTATTACGTGGTGGATGGTTAATTAAGTCGGCGTATTTGAGCTTAGATTGAGTAGTTGCTTTTGAATCGTACTAAATTTGGTAGTTTTCAACATTTTTTGGATTTTGTTGTTGTAAAGAGAACAATTCTCACTTCTTATGTACGAATGTATGACAAAAGGTCGAGTGGACAAAACGTCGAAAGGACAAAAGGTCGAATTTTGTAAAACTTTGTTTTTCGCTGTCTTATTTTTTGTATGAACCCTAAACTACTCTGAAGTGATTTAGAATGTTTAAAACCAAGATTGCGGAAAATATGGCGGGGACGAAACATTGAAAAATTGCATTTTGTTATCTAAAAGGCAATCAACTATTCAAATTTGACTAAAATAGGGTCTCAGAACTCGAATTTGATTAAAAAACTAGACAATGAAAAACGATTTTTTTTTTTGTTCGTGATTCGATTATCCGAAGTCTCATACAAACCTTCGGATAATCGAACTGTTCCAGCCCAAAACAGGAAGTTTTTAGGTACTTTTTTCTCGACCTCCTCCGATTTCAATGAAACTTTGTAGACATGTTATCCTACACTCATATTAGCCATTTTTGTGTATGTGGTGCCAGTTTCACATGATAATGACATTTGAGAAAGGTGTAAGTATTTTCAATATTTCTTGTATTTTGTAATTTAAATATTGCTGTATCTCGAAGCAGTGGTCAAAGACAAACTTGTAGGAAATTTGACGGGCTTTCCGAAAAAAAATACAAGATCTTCTTTGACGATTTCTATATGACAGACTTCATTTTTCAGTCTCATAAATATTTTTACTGAAAAGCTCGTCCAATATCCCATAAGTCTTGACCTAAATTTACTCTATGAAATCAATGAAAATCAATAATTTTCCAGTATAACGTCATGTTTTTGTATTGTTCCATCATAGGTGACTTGCCTTAAACATTGTAAAGCAATTTTGCCAACTTGAAACATTAATTAACAAAACTTATACAAAAAAGGTGCAGGTGGTTATGTTCTACATGACCAATATGACAAAGAACTTTGTACAAAACTCCTAAAAAATATTCTATTTTATTTTATATTTTTAAAACATTGCCCATGTATTTAATCCTAAATAATGTATTCCTATAAAATGTTTTCAATCTTTGGCACCTCTGTGGAAATAAATTACCAAAACACGAAAATATTGCCAAAACAAGTATGTTTCGGAAAATGTCCAATCAAAATGGTAATTTTCATGTCCAGTATCAAAAACCATGAATTTTGATACCCATTAGGATGTAACAAAAATGACTTTTTGGCGGGCATTCAAGGGTTTGTTCCGGTGGGCATACTAAGCTCAAATCCAAAATATGAGCTTGATTGGACGTAACAGGAGCTGGCGCTCCGCCCTTCAATTTTAAATGGGATTTAACCCGTAAAAAAAGATTTTTTCAAAAATGTCACTTTTTGAGGCATTTTGGCCACCAATGCGTTTACCAAAAACATCACTGGCGTGTAGGCCAGATCCTTGCGCATCTTTTGGTATATATAACATTGACATTTGGAGCACCCTGGAGCTCGGTACAGGCCTTCAAAGTTTGGCATTTTTTCAAAAAATCAGTCCCGGCAAAAAAGATATGCGTCGCGCCTCGCGACGCCCTAGACGCCATTTGATTTTGCTGGGGCCGATTTTTCGAAAAAATGCCAAACTTTGAAGGCCTGTACCGAGCTCCAGGGTGCTCCAAATGTCAATGTTATATATACCAAAAGATGCGCAAGGATCTGGCCTACACGCCAGTGATGTTTTTGGTAAACGCATTGGTGGCCAAAATGCCTCAAAAAGTGACATTTTTGAAAAAATCTTTTTTTACGGGTTAAATCCCATTTAAAATTGAAGGGCGGAGCGCCAGCTCCTGTTACGTCCGATCAAGCTCATATTTTGGATTTGGGCTTAGTATGCCCACCGGAACAAACCCTTGAATGCCCGCCAAAAAGTCATTTTTGTTACACTCTAATACCCATATTGCCCCAAGTCGTATGGTTCGATTAATGTCCCCCCGGTGGCCAATCCGGGTGTGGCCAATCCAGTCAAAATGGCCATTTTCATTACCAGTTTCAAAAACCATGAATTTTGATACCCATATTGCCCCAAGTCGTACACTCAAAGTAAAAATTATCCTTTTTTCAAGTTCACCCGTCGTCACCCTTTAAAAGGGTATCGAAAATGTACTGATTTTGACATACCCTTTTAAAAGGGTGACGCCGGGTGAACTTATGAAAAGGATAGAAAGTATCCTTTTTGAGGATTGAAAGTACCCTTTTGAGGGATACTTCTGATTTTGAGTGTATGGTTCGATTAATGTCCCCCCGGTAGAACCTTCCCGAGGGCACTGGCCACTCCGGGTGCGGCCAATCCGGTCAAAATGGCCATTTTCATTACCAGTTTCAAAAACCATGAATTTTGATACCCAAATTGCCCCAAGTCGTATGGTTCGATTAATGTCCCCCCGGTAGAACCTTCCCCAGGGCACTGGCCACTCCGGGTGTGGCCAATATCCTATAAATGTGGTCCCAAGCCCATTGCCCCAAATCATTCTGGTCTGGTGACCGTCCTTACAATCTTCATAAGAACAGAATTCCTCCCAATTTAGTGCACAAACTGTGTCTTTCAATGTGTGCGTGCGTGTGTGTGTGTGTGAGCAATAAAATTACCACCGTGGATCCGCCATTGTCGAAACCTCGTAAGGCACTGAAATTTTCTGAGTCTATCTGTTAGCTTAAATAGTTCGCATGAAATGTGGCAACAGTGGTGCAACATTCTCGCGTGACAGTTCCACGAAAACAGGAGAGGAGGCAAAATTTGCACCATGTTGCCACATTTCATGCGAACTATTTAAGCTAACAGATAGCCTCAGAAAATTTCAGTGCCTTACGAGGTTTCGACAAAGGCGGATCCACGGTGGTAAATTTATTGCCCACACACACACACGCAATCATTGAAAGACACAGTTTGTGCACTAAATTGGGAGGAATTCTGTTCTTATGAAGATTGTAAGGACGGTCACCAGACCAGAATGTTTTAGGGCAATGGGCTTGGGACCACATTTATAGGATATTGGCCACACCCGGAGTGGCCAGTGCCCTCGGGAAGGTTCTACGGGGGGGACATTAATGGAACCATACGACTTGGGGCAATATGGGTATCAAAATTCATGGTTTTTGAAACTAATAATGAAAATGGCCATTGTGACTGGATTGGCCACACCCGGAGTGGCCAGTGCCCTCGGGAAGGATCTACGGGGGGACATTAATGGAACCATGTGACTTGGGGCAATATGGGTATCAAAATTCATGGTTTTTGAAACTTGTAATGAAAATGGCCATTTTGACTGGATTGGCTACACCCGGAGTGGCCAGTGCCCTCGGGAAGGTTCTACGGGGGGGACATTAATGGAACCATGTGACTTGGGGCAATATGGGTATCAAAATTCATGGTTTTTGAAACTTGTAATGAAAATGGCCATTTTGACTGGATTGGCCACACCCGGAGTGGCCAGTGCCGTCGGGAAGGATCTACGGGGGGGACATTAATGGAACCATACGACTTGGGGCAATATGGGTATCAAAATTCATGGTTTTTGAAACTGGTAATGAAAATGGCCATTTTGACTGGATTGGCCACACCCGGAGTGGCCAGTGCCCTCGGGAAGGTTCTATCGGGGGGACATTAATCGAACCATACGACTTGGGGCAATATGGGTATCAAAATTCATGGTTTTTGAAACTGGTAATGAAAATGGCCATTGTGACTGGATTGGCCACACCCGGAGTGGCCAGTGCCCTCGGGAAGGATCTACGGGGGGGACATTAATGGAACCATACGACTTGGGGCAATTTAGGTATCAAAATTCATGGTTTTTGAAACTTGTAATGAAAATGGCCATTTTGACCGGATTGGCCACACCCGGAGTGGCCAGTGTCCTCGGGAAGGTTCTACCGGGGGGGACATTAATCGAACCATATGACTTGTGGCAATATGGGTATCAAAATTCATGGTTTTTGAAACTTGTAATGAAAATGGCCATTTTGACCTGATTGGCCACACCCGGAGTGGTCAGTGCCCTGGGAAAGGTGCTACCAGGGGGACATTAATCGAACCATACGACTTGGGGCAATATGGGTATCAAAATTCATGGTTTTTGAAACTAATAATGAAAATGGCCATTGTGACTGGATTGGCCACACCCGGAGTGGCCAGTGCCCTCGGGAAGGATCTACGGGGGGACATTAATGGAACCATGTGACTTGGGGCAATATGGGTATCAAAATTCATGGTTTTTGAAACTTGTAATGAAAATGGCCATTTTGACTGGATTGGCTACAACCGGAGTGGCCAGTGCCCTCGGGAAGGTTCTACGGGGGGGACATTAATGGAACCATACGACTTGGGGCAAAATGGGTATCAAAATTCATGGTTTTTGAAACTAATAATGAAAATGGCCATTGTGACTGGATTGGCCACACCCGGAGTGGCCAGTGCCGTCGGGAAGGATCTACGGGGGGGACATTAATGGAACCATACGACTTGGGGCAATATGGGTATCAAAATTCATGGTTTTTGAAACTGGTAATGAAAATGGCCATTTTGACTGGATTGGTCACACCCGGAGTGGCCAGTGCCCTCGGGAAGGTTCTACCGGGGGGACATTAATCGAACCATACGACTTGGGGCAATATGGGTATCAAAATTCATGGTTTTTGAAACTGGTAATGAAAATGGCCATTGTGACTGGATTGGCCACACCCGGAGTGGCCAGTGCCCTCGGGAAGGATCTACGGGGGGGACATTAATGGAACCATACGACTTGGGGCAATTTAGGTATCAAAATTCATGGTTTTTGAAACTTGTAATGAAAATGGCCATTTTGACCGGATTGGCCACACCCGGAGTGGCCAGTGCCCTCGGGAAGGTTCTACCGGGGGGGACATTAATCGAACCATACGACTTGGGGCAATATGGGTATCAAAATTCATGGTTTTTGAAACTTGTAATGAAAATGGCCATTTTGACCGGATTGGCCACACCCGGAGTGGTCAGTGCCCTGGGAAAGGTGCTACCAGGGGGACATTAATCGAACCATACGACTTGGGGCAATATGGGTATCAAAATTCATGGTTTTTGAAACTGGTAATGAAAATGGCCACACCCGGAGTGGCCAATGCCCTGAAGAAGGTTCTATCGGGGGAACTTTAATCGAACCATACGACTTGGGGCAATTTTGATACCCATATTATCCCAAATCGTATAGCTCGGTAAATGTCCCCCCGGGAAGACCTTTCTTAAAGGCAATGGCCACTCCGGGTGTGGCTAATCCGGTCAAAATGGTCATTTTCAATACCAGTTTCAAAAACCATGAATTTTGATACCCATATTGACCTAAGTCGTATGGTTCGATTAATGTCCCTCCGGTAGAACCTTCTCGAGGGCACTGGCCACTCCAGGTGTGGCCAATCCAGTCAAAATGGCCATTTTTATTACCAGTTTCAAAAACCATGAATTTGGATACTCAAATTGCCCCAAGTCGTATGGTTCCATTAATGTCCCCCCCCCCCGTAGAACCTTCCCGAGGGCACTGGCCACTCCGGGTGTGGCCAATCCAGTCAAAATGGCCGTTTTCATTACCAGTTTCAAAAACCATGAATTTTGATACCCAAATTGCCCCAAGTCGTATGGTTCGATTAATGTCCCTCCGGTAGAACCTTCTCGAGGGCACTGGCCACTCCAGGTGTGGCCAATCCAGTCAAAATGGCCATTTTCATTACCAGTTTCAAAAACCATGAATTTTGATACCCAAATTGCCCCAAGTCGTATGGTTCGATTAATGTCCCCCCGATAGAACCTTCCCGAGGGCACTGGCCACTCCGGGTGTGGCCAATCCAGTCAAAATGGCCATTTTCATTACCAGTTTCAAAAACCATGAATTTTGATACCCATATTGCCCCAAGTCGTATGGTTCGATTAATGTCCCCCCGGTAGAACCTTCCCGAGGGCACTGGCGACTTCGGGTGTGGCCAATCCGGTCAAAATGGCCATTTTCATTACCAGTTTCAAAAACCATGAATTTTGATACCCATATTGCCCCAAGTCGTATGGTTCGATTAATGTCCCCCCGGTAGAACCTTCCCGAGGGCACTGGCCACTCCGGGTGTGGCCAATCCGGTCAAAATGGCCATTTTCATTACCAGTTTCAAAAACCATGAATTTTGATACCCATATTGCCCCAAGTCGTATGGTTCGATTAATGTCCCCCCGGTAGAACCTTCTCGAGGGCACTGGTCCCAAGCCCATTGCCCTAAAACATTCTGGTCTGGTGACCGTCCTTACAATCTTCATAAGAACAGAATTCCTCCCAATTTAGTGCACAAACTGTGTCTTTCAATGTGTGCGTGTGTGTGTGTGTGAGCAATAAAATTACCACCGTGGATCCGCCTTTGTCGAAACCTCGTAAGGCACTGAAATTTTCTGAGGCTATCTGTTAGCTTAAATAGTTCGCATGAAATGTGGCAACAGTGGTGCAACATTCTCGCGTGACAGTTCCACGAAAACAGGAGAGGAGGCAAAATTTGCTAAGTGCTCTCAGCCAATCAGCAGCCGGAATTTTTCCTGCATTCATTTTTTATTTTCATCTTAACTTTTGAATACTTTAACAAAGTTTTATCAACTTTGTGAGGTAGTCTACTTGCAATTTAAGACTTTCCCTTTCGTTTGGTGGATAAAGCATGCAGATTGCTTGAATTGGGTGGAAGATACAAGCGTTTAAACAATTACACAAATCGTTACACTTTCGCTTCGCGAAATTTTGGATTGACACCCATAGACAGTGCCCTTAGGACAAAGTTTTTTGTCAAAAGTATTTTAATTTTGTAAAATCCATTTATTTATACCAAACAAGCCTTACCCGACAAACTTCGTTCTGCCTTTTTTTTCGTTTGTTGACGTTTTTTTGTCTTTTTGCTTATTCAGCCTCCAGTGATCAAAATTTGATTTTACATAACTTTCTCCATACAATTTCTCGATGCTCCGGAATCGGTTCCAGAGTGGCCAAAGTGTCAACTTATTAGCGTAAAAACCTTCCTTGGGCTTATACGAACCCAACGCAGCAAAGAGCGCTCCGATCCGACCTTCCGTGTTCAACTGATACGCGTTCGAACAAAACCGTCGAAATTTTTTATATATATAGATTACTTTTAAATGGAGTTAAAACTCAATAAATATGCCAAGCTGTGATAGGAATGGGGAACAATGAGACAGCGCTGGATTCTGGGTATATTCTTAATTTTGGTCAAACCTATTGAAAGGACATTGTAACCCAACTCATTCCCTATGGAACGTCGAAAAAAATCTGAAGAAATGTTAGTTTTGGTGTAAATGGCAGCCTACGAGCGAAAATGTAATTTTTGTCCAAAATTTACTTTTACACCCCGGAATCAAACATTTATGAATAACTGTGAAAGGGAGCGTCCATAACCAAAGCCACTATTATGACAGGAGTGTATCCAGTAGACACACCATTCCCCCAAATATGAGCCTGATTGGTTGGAACCACGTCTTGTGAGAGCCATTTTATCATTGTGCCCCGTGTCTCATTGATGACTACTCTACCCTACCGCTTGTAGTTGTAATATTACCATGATTTTTTTTACTGTGCAGAGCTTTCAACAACTACATAAATCCTCCTGTTAGCCATTGTTGACAAACATATGAAAATCTTCAACGAAGCCTTACTCCCTTGGCATTACAACGCAAACAATGTGCTCTGTACTGCTGTCAAACATGCAATTACTGGGACAAGTTTGACCCGATTAGCATTCCAAAAAGGGAACTTGACGCGATATTTGGATACACTTTGTCGATTTTGCAAGATTGCTCAAAGTTGGGACATTTACTCTGGAATTATTTGCTTAGCTCGTTAAACGAGCTGTCTTCACAATGGCAATTAGCAAGTGTGTGACATCCTGAAAGGAAGTGAGGTGCAGTTCTGATTTAATAATATATTCGAGCTAAGCTAGTGCTAATTGCATTTGCATTCAAGATAAGATTATTTACCAATTCATAGTCCCTTAATCTGCCTTTCTACTGCATTATCAGCAAAATAATAATAGCAAATCACAAACTACTCAATCGAACTAATGCAAACGATTTTATTTACTTTCAGACAAATCCGGTTCCGGGGAATAAAAGGCAGCAGCTAACACGACGTCCAACACGATCCAATCCATCAATCCATCCGGTAAGGGTCACACACAAGCCCCTGAGTCCCTTGCCAGGCAAATATCCAATAATCCATTCTCATTTGCAAACTTCAACACTCGTCCGAATCCGGAACGCACCCGTTAGGCATGGACCCTGGCTCCTTATTGACACACATTTCATCCGTACCTAAATCAATTTCGAACCTCCCCTAAAATGGTTCATACTTTAGTAGATGAAATGTTTGCTCTAGGATTTGGGGAGATATTATCGAGTCGTTAGAGAGCATCGATGTCTATAATAAACTGAGTTATAGAAAAAACTTTTTGGGTAATCACTGGTCAACGACTCGGCACTAATACACAAGCCAAACATGCCTAAATGTTAGAATGAATAAATTTCCCCAATAAAATAATGCTTTATATAAAGAGGGGGTCTAGAGCATCTTTTTTTTGGAGATTTTTTTACGATTTTGTAGGATTTTTTTTTCAGAAAAGTCGATGGACGTCTTGTGAAAAGTCGATGGAAATCGATGGGTTCATGTTCATATCCATCAAATTTCTTATGAATGTGCCTCAAGCGATTCTAAATTAAATATTTGACCTCAAACCAAAAAATTCCTACCCAAATTTACCAGATTTCTAGCTTTCTTTGAAATAACCTCAACATCCAAGCTGGAAACCTCAAAACGACCGAATAAATAATCTTTTCTTTGTACAATTTGTCATAAAAATACAGCAACAGATTGCCCGGATACAAATTCGAGCTTAAACCATTGCTAAACTTAGAGTATTTCATTTAAAAGCTATTTATTACCCAAAAGGTTCCCAAAATTATTTTTTCAATCCTCTGCCATACAACACCTAAATATTTTAAAATATTTTCGAATTAATCACATTGTGTCCCGCCCGTGCGGATCAATCGGACCGCGCACTGGACTCAAAATCCAGAGGTAGCCGGTTCGAATCCCGCGGCGGGCGCTCTAAAATTCTTTGTGTAAATATGGGTATTCGGCGCCGTCGCTCCGTGCCATACTTTCATACACTTAGGAGCCCAGGGCGGCGAAGTCCTTGTAGATAAAAAGGAAGACACTAGTGGTTGGTACTAGCAATGGTGGCCGACAGCTATAAAGTCAACTTCGTTCGTTTTTTAGATAACAGTTTTCTGAACAATTTCTTTAAAAAAGTATCAATTTTGGTTCATATAAGCAGAGATCTAGGTGCAGAATAGTGGTTCGCAAAGCGGCCTCAATTTAGAACTGTCAAAGCGGAACCAATTTACTGTTCGCAAAATGCTACCAAGAAGTGGCAAGTATTGTGATCGATCTATAATTTATTTTGTTTTTTCATCACGTGGAAAACAAAAAAGGCCTCTTTTGGCCTCCCATCGTTTAGTCTACGAAGAAAAAAAGCGCGAAGCACTTAATTTTTCAGCGAAACATCAACAGATCCAAAATGTTTCAAAACAATTCACTTCAGCAGCCAACAATATGTCACGCTTGAGCTTGAACATAGCCTTCTACTTTGTTTATGTTTACAGCTGTAGTGCAGTTGTATTAGTGGGAAGCAGTGGGGAGCATTCGAAAACCACGTTACGTATTCTGTCTTTTCAGCACCCAGGCAGAGATATACCCAATTTCGTAAAATAAAAAGTGACTTTCTCCAAAATTTCTGGATTTAATTCCCATTCAAACGATGAACACTGCCTACTGAGTTTTTTATGACTCTAGCAAAATAATTTCAATAGATTTCATCAAAATTTAATATAAATTTTATGTTTCAGCAAAATGTTTTCATCCTTAAAAAATATCATAGTAGGCAGTGTTCATCGTTTGAATGGGAATTAAATCCAGAAATTTTGGAGAAAGACACTTTTTATTTTACGAAATTGGGTATATCTCTGCTTATATTGAACCAAAATTGATACTTTTTTATGGAAGTTGTTCAGAAAACTGTTCTCTACAATGTGATTAATTCGAAAATATTTTAAAATATTTTAGTGTTGTATGACAAAGGATTGAAAAAAATAATGTTGGGAACCTTTTGGGTAATAAATAGCTTTTAAATGGAATACTCTAAGCTTAGCAATGGTTTAAGCTCGAATTTGTATCCAGGCAATCAGTTGCTGTATTTTTATGACAAATTGTACAAAGAAAAGATTTTTTATTCGGTCGTTTTGAGGTTTCCAGCTTGGATGTTGAGGTTATTTCAACGAAAGCTAGAAATCTGGTAAATTTGGGTAGGAATTTTTTGATTTGAGGTCAAATATGTAATTTAGAGTCGCTTGAGGCACATTCATAAGAAATTTGATGGATATGAACATGAACCCATCGATTTCCATCGACTTTTCTGAAGAAAAATCATATAAAATCGAAAAAAAATCTTGTCAGGAAAGAGCCCTTCTTTCATGGTGCCAAATATCAGACTTGCCGAAATTTTTATCTTTGGTTTGTTCTAAGAAACACACCGTGTAGTAAAATGTATGAATTTGAAATAAAACAAAATGTTCTCACAAACTCGCCAATAAAAGTTTGCATCAATCATCATAATCTTCTGCATAGGTATTCATTTCATAATTCAGTGGATCCTTTCAAATGTCGAAATTTAATTTCCATGACAAGAATCCCACAAAGTTAACCTTTAGCAATGAGCCCCCAAAGCAGCATCGTGGGAGGGGGTGGCTTAGTGACAAAGTCTTTTCCATCCAACCAGCCGGTGATGGTGGTACAGCCTTAAGATACACGTCAAATTCGTGGCTTTTGTTACACGCGAATTAAGACCAGCCAGGGTTTCTTGGCTTCTTTTGTTCGTGTGTCTTAATCCGAAATCCAATATTTTGCCACCGAGGGTTGGCATGAACTTGTGTGGGTGGCGTTTTTTAAGAAGTCCCACCACCAGATGCGGGAGAATTGTTCTGCAAGACGTTTCGGTGAATTGTGTAATTTGATATTTTCGACAATACTGTGTAGCCACGAGACAAGAAAAACTCATCTAATGAAATAAACATGATGAGAAGCACAGCAGATGACGAATGTTAATGGAGATTTTTGTTTTGTTTTGATGGTGAAATGCTTGCAGCTATTGAGGGAATTGTTTTTGCGTTGAAGGACCGAAGCTTTGGATTTTTTTTTATAAATGTTCCCCTGAACATATTTATCTGAGTACAAACCAGGTTTTTCGCATTAAGTTCGTTTGCTCTAAAGAAGAAATCTTAAATCTCAATTGTTTCTTAAGCTCTCTTGAGCTCAGTTCCTCAACAAGTATTCCGTTTCAACTGAAGTTGAAACAACGACAAAAAAAAGCCACTTTTTCCCTCCCAGATTTACCTTTTACACACTTGGACCGTTTATCACTATTTGTATACTTTTTATCACTCGGTGCTGGTTGTTGGTCGAAAAATCAGCGGTGCACGACACGATGATTGATGGTTTACTATTCATCAACAAACTGCCGTTTTTGCCACCTCATTTGCACCCGGTAATGGCCGGGGCGCAGTCCGACAACGGTGGTGCTAATACCCGAGCTAAGTATCAGCCAGTGGAGAATTTTTTTTTCGTTTTATCCGCTGGTCAAGATGAGAGATGTTCTGGAGCCGGGGCATTACTGTAATTATATTCCCCAACTCGCAGAGTGTCCGTCACAGTCACGGGGCTTTAGTTTTAGACGACTATGACTATGATGGAGATCCTGGGCCGTTTTTGCTTCGTGAACCATAACTGGTAAACGAGAGATGAAGCAATCTCGTTAGGTTAATGTTCTATGAGATTTAAGGAGGTTTGCTAATTTCAACACTAACTACGAAAATAGTACTTTAACACTTGCCATAAGCAGAGTGACGCCACCGGAAGTAAACAAAATCGTCACAAGAGATTTATTAGCCGAGCGATCGCTTTTTTCTACTTTTCCTACTTTCATTACACTTTATTCATGCTGGTCCTTTTTCCATCCGAGACTTTCCCTACCACTCTCGACCCCGGGCTAATTGGGTAGACGGTTGCGTAACAGCAAACAAATGGCTGATGACGACCGGATCGGAACAGCATCAGGCGGAAGTTGCTCGGTAGCTCTAGTCACATCCATCAGTTGGATTCTGGAGTAGGTGCTCCTATTTCTTCTACTAAGGATATCAGCTTTTGTGGTTAATATTTAACCAAAAACTTTATTTATGTTTTTGCAATCCCAGCTGAACTAAAGTCAATATTATTTTTCATGCACTTTTGTAATGCTTTATTTAATTATTTTCAATTTAAAGGTGCACAGTAGGGTGCCCAGAAAAAATGACCCCCTGCTCCACAAGCGATAAATAAGCAGCACCCATTGATACCCGAGCCTGAATTTGGTGAAAAAATGTTTTTCATACAAAAATTACATTTTTAAATCTCTAATATTTTTTCAGGATCGAGTTTCACAGCTTTGGTATGTTCTACAAAGTTGTAAAGGATTAAATTTCCAATAAGAATCTCACTTTTGGGAATAATTGGATTTTTCATACATTTTTTCTATTTTCCCAAACAAACTTCACCTTGGAGTATCAATGGGTAAGTTTTGACAGATTTTGCTCATATTCGGCCCAGAGGTTTTAGAAAAAAGTCCCATATTCTGGGCACCTTAGTACACAGCAACCGATAAAGTTGTTGTCTTCTCATCCCAATGTAGTCAAACTTACGAACCTATTCCTGCAACAATCTGATTGCAAAAAAAGTCATACTCTGTTGTTAATCATTTGGTAAACAGTACATAATTTGGGAGATGCGATAAAATACTAAAATGTTTTAGCAATAATCTGGGTGTACTAGACTCTGTGTGGTTGATGTGCACCGTTGAATTCAACATTTTCCATGCATTCTCTGTGTCAAGAGAAGCCACTATACATCATCAGTTCGTAAATTTTACGCGATTTCCATTAATTTGAACTTCGTACTATTAAACTGCTAAAGCTTATTTCAATCGCAATAGTTCGACAAATCAAAATTATCAACATGATCGTGCTTTGGCTCTTCGCAGTTTTATCAGCTGAGGGGTTCTCTACGATTTCGCAAATCGACTTTTCTTTAATTTGAATGAAACTTTGCCAATGCATTACCTGTGTAATTTTGTTTTTCCAGACAAGTCTCCATACAAATTAGCATTTTTTTACTTTTTCTGAGTAAAAGTCGAATTCCCAACAAAAAATCGATTTATATTATTTTGGAAAAAAAAGTACTTTACCTTTTTTTTTAAAAAAAAAAAAGTACCGTTCTCAAGTTGTAGCTGCTTTCAAAATCGGGCAGTTTGTTTTTGAGATACAGCCGCACAAAGAATTCGAATCGATGAAAATGAATGTATCACCTAATTAGCCTGTAATTTACAACTGACGATATCTCGGAAACTGTTGGTAAAAAAAAAAAAAAAGGGTTAACTATCTATTGTTACATTTATTTAAAAGTATGGCTTGATTTTATAATTATGAGATTATTTTTATTGAAAAAATTTCGCATAGGAAAACATTTCGAAAAAAATAAAAATACGTATTTTGGGAATTGAATTTTCAGTCATAAAAAGAAAAATAAAATTATTAATCTTCTCATTGAAAAGTGCCGGCGACAAAATTGGGCGAAAAGTTCACCGCCCGGAGATCGCGAGTTGGCGCGAGCGAATGAACACCGCGAAAAAAGATTCGGGAGTGCAATGGGGTTAAATGATCATTTCGTCATTCGGTTTAATTAAAAAATAATATTTTTTTCGTAAATATCGCTACTTTGATGCGATGTAATTCATTTTTACAGTATTTTAGGCATTGTTACATCAAATTTGACCTTTCAAACGCACTAGAATGGCCAAATTTTAAAACATCAATGTTTGCCAATTTGACCGTTTTACCTCCAATTCCCCTTGTAGAACAAAAGAAAAGTTCATCCGCGGTCTGTCAGCAGCGCGCTGTTTTGTTTGCTGGATCAACATTTGGAAATGTCGAACGTTGAAGGAAATCGCTCAAAAAATGGAAATTAACCGATTTCAAATGTTATGGCCGCAAATGAAAGGTAAGGGTGGCTAATTTTTGATTCCGATCTGTAAAACTAGATCTGGCGAGGGTTCTGGGCACTGCGGCAATCGATTTTACCGGCGGGTTGCTTCCGGTTGCATTTGATTTGAGGAGAAGGTTTTTCAATCCACCAGGGGCTTATTCGGGGGCAACAGTTTCGGTAATCCGGAACTTCCGGTAAGTTTCATATTTGCAGTGTTTAGCATGAAAAACAAACTTAGACCAATCTTTCAAGTGTGCGCTCTTTTTGAGGAGGGGGCGCAAACCGAAGAAGAGCGCAACTCGGGGGAGCGTTATTTCGGGGTTTGAGCGCAAATCGAAGGAGCGTTATTGCGGGGTTTTGGCGTAAAATGGGATTTTCTTTTATAATTTTATTTACAATTAAACGAAACATTTATATAAGGGGTCATCCACAAAACACTGATAATGGGCCATCCTCAAATCTGGGTATCCAAGAACTCCCGGATGTCATGGCCTAGATAGCTACCTGATCAACGGAGGTCTATATGGGTGAATTAACCATCGGTATAGCTTCAGATAGCTTTAGTGAACCACGATGGATACCCTTCGCCATGTTGGATTATTATGGGTCCTCCAGGAACTCCCGGGAGTTATGACCTGATGATCCAAGGCTTTATATCATAGATACTCACGATCTTGCTTTGCATTAGTGTGAGTGCATGATTCCGTGCCACTAAAACCAAAACAATAACAAACGAACAATGGACCGTGCCAGGAAAAGCAAAACATAAACAATGTCAGTGGCAGTGGAGTGAGAGAGTCAGAGATAACGATTTTGACAACCGCACTACTACACACTCGCGAGTACCTTAGGTAGAAAGCCATGCTGATGATCTACCTAATCAACGGGGGTCTATATGGGTGTATTAACCATTGTAACTAAAATCTTTTTTAGACTAAAAAAGTTTTTAATTCAAACCTGGTCATAACTTAAAACTTTGCCAATGGTTGGTATTCAGAAAATCTTATCTCAAGATACATTTTTGCGAAAACATTTTTCTGTTTGTTTGTTGTTGTGCAAGTTTGGTTTCAAATATTTCGTTTGATATGTTTCTTCAATTGGGCCCAAAGGTGAAGCTTACATTTGTGATATTATTGTTCACAACGATAAAGCTTATTTTTCTGAGTACAATGACACTTTGTACGACCGAGAAGGATTTAAAATCGATTTTAAATCAATTTTAAAAAAATCACAGCTCGTTCAAGGCGGACCTTAGTTGATTCATCAAAAAAAATGTTGTCCTGTCCTATTTTTTTGCATTTAAATGAAAAATAAAATGATCAAAAATGGGTTTTAATCTGTTTCTAGTTTGTTTTTTACCGTTGAACATAACAATTGACTCAGGGCTTTAGGACCCTATTGTCTATATGGGTGAATTGATCATCGGTGTGGCTTCAGGTAGCTTCAGTGAACAAAGATGGCGAAGGGTATCCATCGTGGTTCACTAAAGCTATCTGAAGCTATACCGATGGTTAATTCACCCATATAGACCTCTGTTGATCAGGTAGCTATCTAGGCCATGACATCCGGGAGTTCTTTGATACCCAGATTTGAGGATGGCCCAATATCAGTGTTTTGTGGATGACCCCTTATATAAATGTTTCGTTTAATTGTAAATAAAATTAAAAAAGAAAATCCCATTTTAGCCAAAACCCCGCAATAACGCTCCTTCAATTTGCGCTCAAACCCCGAAATAACGCTCCCCCGAGTTGCGCTCTTCTTCGGTTTGCGCCCCCTCCTCAAAAAGAGCGCACACTTGAAAGATTGGTCTAAGTTTGTTTTTCATGCTAAACACTGCAAATATGAAACTTACCGGAAGTTCCGGATTACCGAAACTGTTGCCCCCGAATAAGCCCCTGGTGGATTGAAAAACCTTCTCCTCAAATCAAATGCAACCGGAAGCAACCCGCCGGTAAAATCGATTGCCGCAGTGCCCAGAACCCTCGCCAGAACTAGTTTTACAGATCGGAATCAAAAATTAGCCACCCTTACCTTTCATTTGCGGCCATAACATTTGAAATCGGTTAATTTCCATTTTTTGAGCGATTTCCTTCAACGTTCGACATTTCCAAATGTTGATCCAGCAAACAAAACAGCGCGCTGCTGACAGACCGCGGATGAACTTTTCTTTTGTTCTACAAGGGGAATTGGGGGTAAAACGGTCAAATTGGCAAACATTGATGTTTTAAAATTTGGCCATTCTAGTGCGTTTGAAAGGTCAAATTTGATGTAACAATGCCTAAAATACTGTAAAAATGAATTACATCGCATCAAAGTAGCGATATTTACGAAAACATAATTATTTTTTGATTAAACCGAATGACGAAATGATCATTTAACCCCAATGCACCCCCGAATCTTTTTTCGCGGTGTTCATTCGCTCGCGCCAACTCGCGATCTCCGGGCGGTGAACTTTTCGCCCAATTTTGTCGCCGGCACTTTTCAATGAGAAGATTAATACATATATTTTGTTTTTCATGTAGCTATTCCCCTAATCATAACCTACAACTTTGCCAAAAGGCACCAAATCGAACAGAAAATCCCTTCTCAAAATTTAAAAAGCTCAAAAAATTGCGAAATCGAAGAGAACAACTCAGCTGTCACTCTCAATTTTATTGTGCGCCCAGTATAGTCCAGTTCCAGTTTATAATTGTGCTAAATCTGGCTCTGGTGTATTTTTTGGTTAAATATAGTGTTTACCGTTTTAAAGTTATTGTTTTCAAGTGTTACCTGACTAGCCTATAGTTTCGATTTTGCGTGTAAAAATTCAATATTATGTTTTTTAAATGATAATACTTCCAAAAAATAAAATCACGCCATAAAGAAAAGTTATAGTAATTACTATTATTTTTAGTTGCAAGAATGCTTTTATAAAAAAACATAATAGCTTCCTACTTTATTACTAAATATCGGACCAATTATTGTTATGATAACGTCAGTTGAATAAGTCGAATATCTATTTACCCCTAAAAAAAATCAAATTATTCGCTCTACACACGGAGAAAAAAGAGTTCCCAAAATCGTGAACAAGCGTTCATGAAAATGGGAACCACGAACAAAGTGTTCAAATGCCATGGTACGTTTTTGAAAATCGTACCATGGGATTTGAACACTTTGTTCGTGGTTCCCATTTTCATGAACGCTTGTTCACGATTTTGGGAACTCATTTTTCTCCGTGCAGCATTGCCTTGGCGTTCTCGATTACGAGATTCCTACTCGAAACTAAGTGTCCGAAGGCTTGATTGTTGAGGCAATTGCAAACCTCTTTTTACACCTTAGCTTCCATCCACCCCGGGATTCGAGCTGACGACCTTTGGATTATTAGTCCAACTGCCTACCAGCGACTCCACCGAGGCAGCACCCAGGGAGACGACTCCTACACCTGGAGTGAGCAAACGACATAACCTTTTTAGGTTAGTCCAGGGCCAACATTTACTTCCCGTCCGACGGAAGGCTTGATCAGACAAATCTCGTCTCGAAAAATGCCACCAGGACCGTCTGGGATCAAACCCAGGCCGACTGGGTGAGAGGCAATCACGCTTACCCCTACACCACGGTCCCGGCATCTATTTACCCCTCTACTGCCCAAATTTTTTTTCGATTTTTTTTATTTTCCCCTTGTTCAGATGACCTCCTGAGCAACTTTTAGTCTACGAAAACTTCACTTCTCTTGTTTTATGTTTTTCTTGTTTTGTTTTTAGTTTTTGCATTTATCTTGTTTAGTTTATCTTTGTTTTTGGTAGTTTTTAGCCTATTCTACCACCTCCTATCATTGAGTGCATAATTGGCAAAGGGAGCGCGTGGTCGTAAAAAATATTCGGAGTGAAAAGTGTTTTTTAAGTGATTTTCAAAGCCCTTCCTATATCATCGATGATCGGAAGGCACGGCGTCGGGTGGATTGTGTTTAAATTTTTCGAATAAGGTTTTATTTTTTTGCGGCGAAAGAGCCATTTCTATATAATGATCGAAAGACGCACTGACATTTTGGATCGTCGCGTTAATAGTGGGGCAAAATAACTGTGTGTGAGTGATTTTGTGTGTTAACCAGAAAGACCTTCCCATAGCATCGTTGCTCGGAAGGCTCGCCGACGGGTCTGTTATGAAAGTCCTCCCCATAGCGTCGTAGCTCGGGAGGCATCGAAAAGCCAATACCTTATCCTACTTATCCAAAAAAAAAATTAATCACGTGATGCTTGAAGGAGATGCTGTGGATTCAACGGTCTCAAGCGGTATCAACAAGTATATAGCGAAAAACCATGTGCAACTTCAACTATCGGACTAACATTCCTCCCTTTCGTTGAACTGCAGGCTTCTTGGGAGGGCGCCGGTATTGACTAATAAAGTAGGGATCTTCAGAGGTTAAACAGTGATCGGATGGTTGGCTCCCACTGATCATTTTTGATTCATTGTTTAACTTCAGCTGATCTGTCAATAACGGAGTAGCAGCTCATTGGCAGTCAACCATGCTCATGCTCATGCATTTCAAAGTCAGATTCTAGAACAATTTTGAAAAAAAAATGTTTTCAAGTGTTACCTGACTAGCCTATAGTTTCGATTACCTATTGTTCGGACCCAATCCCGTCTGGCCACGAAACGCTTTCTCACCTGTACTTCGGCTGCTGAGGCTTCTTTCTACGTTGTGTCTAGTTGTTGTGTGTTTGTCCTTCGTGTGTTGTGTTGTCCTTCTGTGTCCCGAAATTCCTCCTTCCAGATTCCTTCCGTACCTCCCGTGCTCGTTTTCCACTTCCCTTTTCTTTATAGGTTCCACAGGTATGTTCCAGAGCAGGTATAGCAGATTCCCGGTAAGTATTTTCTCCACAGGTTCTCAAGAAAACACGACGAACTTCACGATAGAAAACTACAATTTATTCCACAAGAAAACTCAACTTTCTTCTTCTCTTTATTCGCGCAAAGGTAAACAAATCTCCTCAGCCCGACGAAACCTCACCCAGCTGATCCAAGATCTTCGTACACCGGTCGAAACAGTCGATCACTTCATGAATCCCACTCGCCGTCAACTTCTCCGCGCGCGGAAAGTGCAACAACGCGTTGACATGCCGTTTCTTATTGAGATACTTGTTCGAGAACCGTTTGACAAGAGTATCCCACGCAATCTCATAGTTGATCTCGCTCAACTGGAGATTCTCGATTTTTCTCTCAGCCTCTTCAACCACGCATGACCGCAAATAGTGGAACTTTTGAATGATCTTTAAATCCGGGTTTTCATGGATCAAAGACTTGAAGGTGTCATGGAAAGGCAACCACAGATCGTAATCCCCGTTAAACTTTGGCAATTCAATCTTGGGCAGATGAACGCCAGCATGCACTTTCGGTGCCCCATCGTTACAACCAGAAGAAGGTGCAACCACCTTCGGCATCCTAGCTAGCAACCCTGCCCTTACCTCGTAGTACAGTTCCTCAAACCTCCTCATCATGTCCTCTCGCTGCTGCTCCTTTTCCTCCAACTGCTTCACTCGCTTCTCCACTTCTTCCTTGGACGCGTCGGCAGTGACGCCTGCCTCGTAGTCCTTGTCCTCGAGCTCCTCGATCTCCAGCTGCAACGCTTCAAACTCCTCCCATTTTCCTTCGAGCTTTTCCATCCGGACAGACACTAGATGCTGTTGCGTCGCCGCATCGTAGCCCTTGAGGAAATTCTTCGATCGAGTCAGGTGCGCGATGATCAGGTCCCGCTTCTTGACCAGCTTGGCCCTAGTCGACATGATGACGCAGTTGGCACACTGTGGGAAAAGGTACACAAGCGAAGCACCACAAACAACGCGCTTAACGGAATGGAAAGAGGCTCACCTGTGAGCCTGTAAAACTAGGCCTTTTATGTTTTACGCCCAACAGGAACAAACAGCAACTTTCCGTCCTTCCAGCAGTGAGCAGTGCAGTGACGTCACCAGCGCGGCAGTGTCACACGTCGAGAGCAGCGAGTTGTCCACCGGAGCAATCCGAGAAAGTTAAAGGGTTGCAATACACCGTCGAGCAAGAATTCGTGCCGAGTACTCACCCTGTGAGCCTGGCAGTACAGGCCTTGTAAACCAACCGTATAAAAATACGCGCCCCCGGTAAACAAAACACCTGTCCAAACACGCACAGAACTGCAGCAGTCCCCAGTACAGCACAGGTACCGCTCGTACTCGAAACCGTCGCCAATCACACAGCAGTCGGCCGTATTGTTCGTGATCGTCCAAATCGTTCAGCAGCAAACTCCAACAGCAGCAAAACGTCCCAACAGGACAGTACAGTCATCCCACATATTCGGAACAGTTTACAGATCGGCCAATGTTCAACAAATCATATAAAATCGATAATTGAACATAATGCTTTGCTTTTACCTTCATGTGAAAGCTTTTCTTGAGATCTTTCGATTGATGTATAGACCGGCTGTACATTTTTACATTTTATATCAAGTTTTCAAAGAAAAACATTGACCCTTGAAATCCACAAATTCGGAACACTTTTTTCTTACGATGTAAACAAACTTTTTTTTCTCTCTAGGAGTACATATTTTTTACAAAATAATGACTTTGCACTCTGAAACCAATAAAACTCATGCTTAGTAATGTTTTATGAATGGTCTGATATCTTTTTTGTGAAAATATCAGTTAAATTCAGGTGTTCCACAATTGTGGGAGACACAATAACATCCCACAATCATGGAACAGGCAATTTGGAGGCAGTGTTTTGGTGCCCTGGATAAAATAGTCTTGAAACGCAGTTTATGTTTAAAAAGTATTACTTTTACTAGTGAAATAGCAAGAGAATGTCCAAATAAAGGCCCGAAAAATAGCAGGGTCGACAGAAAAGTTGCATGTTGGATTCTATTGACAAATTACCAGAAAAGTGTTCCGAATTTGTGGGTGTTCCGAATATGTGGGATGACTGTACCGAGAAAGTACAACAACGTTGAGGATTCCAAAACGTAAACAGAAAAGACAAGTGTACTCACCGTGTGAGCCTGTCTTCCAGGCCGTGCACGTTTTAATGGAAATCCTCTCCCTCGCAGGGTCGTTGACCTCCTCTTCCCGGTCGTTGAACTTGTTGCTGTTGCTGAGCGCCAAAACAAACAGTCGCGATGGCCGCAAAGTCTTTCTTCTCCAGCAGCGATGGCGAACTCTTCTCGGCGCACAAAGGTGATCGCGATGGCGTCTCGCTGGGCCACCCAAGGAACAAATCCTGGTCACGGCACCAATGTTCGGACCCAATCCCGTCTGGCCACGAAACGCTTTCTCACCTGTACTTCGGCTGCTGAGGCTTCTTTCTACGTTGTGTCTAGTTGTTGTGTGTTTGTCCTTCGTGTGTTGTGTTGTCCTTCTGTGTCCCGAAATTCCTCCTTCCAGATTCCCTCCGTACCTCCCGTGCTCGTTTTCCTTTCCCTTTTTCTTTGTAGGTTCCACAGGTATGTTCCAGAGCAGGTGTAGCAGATTCCCGGTAAGTATTTCTCCACAGGTACTCAAGAAAACACGACAGAAAACTTCACGATAGAAACTACAATTTATTCCACAAGAAACTTAACTTTCTTCTTCTCTTTATTCGCGCAAAGGTAAACAAATCTCCTCAGAGAAACGCGAGACGACGACCGGCTGCGACGACGATTTATTTCTACAGATACTACACTCAAGCAGTGTAAAAAGGAATGCGCAAAACTCTACGATGGTGCATGTGATCGCGACGATCAACAACACCACTACTGTTGCCCTGCCGTGTGCACACGCAAGACAGAAAATTATAGCAAAACAGAAATCTATGCTACACGGCAGGGTGACTACTCAAACTAACGTTTGCGACCAAACATTACATTTTGCCTTTCTAATTTTTTCATGTTTTACAGTCACTTTTTAAATTGTTTACTTGTTTTTCACATTTTCTTCTCTATAATGGCACCATTATTATTTAAATTGTATAAAAATGCGTAGAGGCATAGTCTGGGACACTACAAAAATTACTGCATACTTATTTTTACTTCAAATAGAGGAAATGTTAGTAGAAACACAGCCAAAGTTGACCACAGAAAAAAAAAATATTTTTAAAAACATTGTCATAGTCACATGAAACAAGTCAAACTTCCAACCCATGAATATTCTAAATTTTTAAGAGTATTTCATTCCAATGCTTTTTAAAGATCAAAAATTGGTTGAAAAATGGATTTTTGGCGATTTTTGAGATCGAAGCCCGTCTAGAGGCGGGGTTGGGTTGTAGAGGGTTAAATTTCAACTTAAATAATTTGAAGGTATGATAAACTGAGTCTTGACAAATACATTCAAAAACTATTTTTACGAGAAAAAAAATTGTCAAGTTGTTTAGTTTAAAAGTTACTGTAATTTTTAAACGATACATATTATCAAAAATTTGGACACTAACAGAGAACCGTTAATATATTTTAAATCAGATTAAAACATTTTGAATTGCTTTAAAATATTATGCCTTTTGTCCCCTAACACTTAAAAAAAACAAAAATAAAATCAAACGTAATTATTGAATTGAAAATTGAAACACAAAACTGTATCTCCATCAAACGAGTTTCTTTTGACACTCACTAAGAGAGAAATTCGAAAGAGAACAAGTATTTTTTTCCCTCATGCACACTATATAGGGGGGCACACATTTAAAAAAAATCAATTTCAAGATCATCGGGAGGAATATCTAACAACTACATTTGTAAGGAAAACAACAACACGCAAAATATTACCAGTCACTTTTAGGAAGAAAATCTTTCCCAGGAGATAGGAAGGCATTATTTGAACTCATGTTTATCATTCGGCATAAGATCAGGAATATGAAAACCTACTCTTAACAAGACCTGAATTTAATAGAAAGAGCAGAAACACCGACAAATGAGCAGCACCACTACGTTCGACC
Organism: Culex pipiens pallens; assembly: GCF_016801865.2. NCBI lineage: Eukaryota > Metazoa > Arthropoda > Insecta > Diptera > Culicidae > Culex > Culex pipiens. Next base: position 105,135,688 of record NC_068937.1, on the reverse strand, counting down.
TAGAATCTGTTCCGGTAGGGGAAAGTGGTGCAAGTGTAACAAGCTAAGGAAATGCTCGTTACAACCCATTAAAAACGTTAAAAAATCTGTCGGATTTTTTATAATCATTTTATTCCAGATCTTGACTAAGACTTTGATAGAACAAGTTTTTAAAAAATCCTGTTTTTTTAATGTAAAAAAAATATTTAAATTTTTTTGATTTTCCGTACTTTCTACTCAACTATTGGGGCAAGACGGACAACCCGTTGGGGCAAGAGGAACAATGCAAAAAATTGCAATGCATGAAACAACATGTTAATTTGCTTACAATTGAACTTTTATCACTTAGATACATCATATTAGAATGTATTTGAAACGTTTCTTTCATTTTTAAGATTAAATAATAATATTTTACTAAAAAAATTGATCGTTTTTACGAAAAAAAAATTAGATGATAAATAGTAAATTTTCATAAAATCACTATATTTTGTATGGACAATTTTTTTAACAATTGTTTATCAGTTTTAAGTACTTTTATGTATTTATTTCCCAATATAATATGTTGTTGCAGCAATTCGTATTTTTTTCAATACTAAAATCCATATGGTACACTTGCCTCATCTGAACAAGATTTTTTAAAAGTTCTCAACAAAAATAACCAAAAGTTAAATCATTCGTTATAATAGGTGCAAGTTATTGGTAGGGACACTACTGATCTAGGAAAAATTGCATTTTGATAAAATGAGCCTTAAAACGAACCCTAAGCCTTATTTTGTACTTTCCAAATATTTTAAGAAAACAAAGGTTTTGAAAAAACCTTCATTAAATCTTTTGCCCCGTGGCGTTTACGTCGTTTTGGCGGTTATTTGTTAGTAGAATCAGCTAATTGCATTGCTAGCAACAATTACTCATACTGGAAATAATCAAAATTGTAAAAATTACGGCCGTACGCACGATTGTTTCTCTTGCCCCATATGGCCGTCTTGCCCACCTTCCCCTATATTTTCACAACTCAATAGTGTTTTGATGTTCCAGCAAACATGAGCATGAGCATGAGCATGAGCATGAGAGATCACCCATGGTTGCCCCTCCGTTGCTGAACAGAACCGTAATATCCTTTCAGCACTACTGATTATAGGCTTCGACGATCTAGTGGTGTTTCCCTTATCAACAGCATGTATGAATGCGCTGAAAAGATAAAACACCATGATTGCTAAAGCTAGATCAGTTGCGAATAGGTAACAGTCATTGGCCACCAACGGCGCCCGCCATGTCAGTTTGTAGACCTCGATTTTAAGGGACGGGAATGTTAGTTAGCGCAGGTTGCTACTAGGGCAGCTGATTTACTCTGTGCTTACACCCCACGAGCGCCAGGAACCTGAAAACTTGTTAGTAGGATAGGGTGTTTGGTCAGGATTCATCATAGAAGATGATGATGCGACCCAAAATCATAGTGTTTGTTAAAAGATGTTATATATTATTCTCAAGGCAAACAATCGGATGCTGCGGATGAGACATTTCCCGTTTATCGGTTGTTAAATTTTAAATGAAATGGTCTAGTCTTAGACAGCCGGCTGTGGAAAGATAGAACAAAAATCATTTGTAATTAAAGAATGAAGGATTAAACAATGTAACTTTTAACTTGAGATGCTTTTACGAGTTTTAAATGATTGATGTTCAGTGAGGTACTTATTAACGGTGCGAACGACGAGTTTCGATGTGTATCGAGCTGAAATGGTATGATAGGGTGTTGATAGGGTCAAATCAAACTGGCTAGCTGTCATCGGGACAGCCAAAGCCAGCCGCACCTTCACACGCACGCGAGAAAAACGAAAAACACACCGACGGCGGACGCGAAAATTCTTACGACCCTACGGAAAGGAATCGCAAATCTGACTGGCTCAACTGTCATCGGGACAGCCAAAGCCAGCCGCACCTTCACACGCACACACGCACGCCAAAAAAACGAAAAACACACCGACGGCGGACGCGAAAATTCTACGACCCTACGGAAAGGAATCGCAAATCTGACTGGCTCAACTATCATCGGGACAGCCAAAGCCAGCCGCACCTTCACACGCACACACGCACGCCAAAAAAACGAAAAACACACCGACGGCGGACGCGAAAATTCTACGACCCTACGGAAAGGAATCGCAAATCTGACTGGCTCAACTGTCATCGGGACAGCAAAAGCCAGCCGCACCTTCACACGCACACACGCACGCCAAAAAAACGAAAAACACACCGACGGCGGACGCGAAATTCTACGACCCTACGGAAAGGAATCGCAAATCTGACTGGCTCAACTGTCATCGGGACAGCAAAAGCCAGCCGCACCTTCACACGCACACACGCACGCCAAAAAACGAAAAACACACCGACGGCGGACGCGAAAATTCTACGACCCTACGGAAAGGAATCGCAAATCTGACTCTGTTTTGATGTTCCAGCAAACAAGACACTAACGATGGCACTCTCTTCAGATGGTCCATTGAAAGTGATTCTGTTCAGGTAGGCTTGATTTATCACGTAAGCTGCTCTCTAATTTGTGTTTTATGAGCTGCCTCAATTTTCTAAGAATAAATCTGTAAAACAAAATGAAAGTCTGTCGGATTGAAAACATTTTCCACGCTAAAAATAAAACAATTACCAACACCCAGAATCGTTGACAGGTGGCACGAGCTGGGTGAATCACAGCCAGTGTAGCGAGAGGGCAGGTACTTACAAATGTATTACCCCGGCTTCATTCATAAATATGTCAGATGTAGCATTATTTCATTAGCGCACTGTTTTTAAAAGGTGATATTTATGGCTCGGTAAAACCAATCAAAACATTCTGCGGGGATAGTTTTATGACTGCCGGTTGGAAATTTTAGTTTTATGAGCCGCAACTAATGAATGAAGGTGATGACTGGGTTGAGTTATCCCTTTGATTGGTGGAAATTACGCGCTATGAAAGTCATTGACGAGAGTAGAGTTGGATTTCAAACTTAATTTTTTGCAAAAAAGTTGTAAATTTCAATAATTGGTTTAAAAATAAAAACAAACAAATATGATTTTTGAAGATTCATATAAACCATGACAAGCATCAATAATAATACATGATACCAGACCAACATCGGAAATTATCAAATTCAAGATTTTGAAAATAAACTTTTGCTTCCCGTTCTTAAAATGCTGTTAAGCCCCATTCGAAAGTCAGTTTTTACCTACTCGTTCCGGTGAAAAATCTCCGACGAAACTCATCAAAACCATGTCGACTGATAAGAGCGTGGTTTTCCCAGCCGCCACCATCTCCCGTCGAACGATAACTTTGATCTTCCAGCTGAGACAAATGAACATCCAAATGTTGCTCCTTTTGTCGTCAACTTTTGATTTTCATTTCTTGGGAACGCCAAGAACTCCAGCCGCTCCCGGCTGACTTGTTCAATCTTTCGAAAACTTTTGCGTCGTACTTTCTAGAGTCGACATCGCTCTCCTCCTCGAAACTTGCTGCGTCGTGTTTACTTTGCCATGACAGATGCCCTCCGGAGAAAGTTTGGCCCCTCCACGAAATCAGAGTTCGAGACGTAAAACGAAATTTACAACAAGCGTTGACTTCTTTTTTTTTCGAGGGGAGAGGGCTAAATGGTTGGCCTCCTCTTGAAAAGTTGATCTTCTTGTGTGCCACTGGGACATACCGAACATGGCCACCCAGCCCACCCACATGGCACACACACGTGGCAGCTTCTGAACAAGTTAGATTATGATATCATTAGTAGGAGGGAGGAAAAGTGAAAACCTATGGGGGGTTTGAGGGCAAAAAATTAAACAGCATTTCCCGGGTGTAACGAGCGAGAGAGATAAATTGTGTTGACGCATTCTCGAGTGCCTTTCAGACCTGGCTCTGGGTTCACAAGCGAGAAGCTTGGAATGTGACTAATCTACGTAAAAGAAAGTTAGCGCCGTGCAAAACCGCTTCTGATTAATGTGAAGTTTTGAAATCCAATTTTTTATCACTTTTAAAAGATACATAATGATTTAAATAAAGTTTTTTAGCTAAAGATTTGTGTGTTTGAGGTTGCCTACTCTTAACAGTGTATGTTTCATTCACCTAAATTGTCAATAAGGCCAATGCAAACATTTTACATTGTATTTGATTCTCCCTTTCTCCAGTTGCAAGGAATACTGGAGCGCGCAACCATTCACGAACGAACACGACACGCTGGCTGCCAGCGGCTTGCTCAATCGCTTCACTCAGCGATACAAATACTTCGTGAATTTCTCTTCCTACTCCGTCCGTCAACCCGAGTCACACACGAATATGCTCAGAGAGAAGAGAGCCTAAAAAATACTACCGCGCGTCAATTAGAATTTGGCATGGTGGAAATTGCTGCCAAATGTGTGCCATGGGACAAAAATGACATGGGACAATTATGCGTAGAACGGCAGTTAAACAACCTGGCGGCTCAGTCCTTCAGCATCACGGTGGTATGGGTCCGCGCTCATTGCTCGATTCCGGATAATGAGAAAGTGGACTTGCTCGCCAAAAAGGGTGCTGAGAGAGGAGACAAATTTTAAAGGCCAATTAGCCTTCAAGAATGCTACGGTTTTCCGAGGCAGCGTGCGCTTCGAGTATGGCAAATCAATGGAACGACGACACCAAGGGACGTTGGATGTATTCCATACGACCTAAGATGCAAAGAAAAGCCTGGTTCAAGGGAATGGACTTGACGCGTGGATTCATCAGAACGATGTCCCGCCTTATGTCGAACCATTACTCGTCCGAAGCTCATCTTTACCGTATCAACATGAGTGATACGAACTTATGCGACTATGGGCAGGATTATCAGGACATCGACCATCTCGTATGGGCGTGTCCAGATCACCATGTTCACAGAATTAAGTTGAAAGATACCCTCAGGGCCCGAGGAAGACCACCAGAAATCCCGATGCAAGACGCGTTATTTCAACTAGACCTTGATGTTCTCTTTCCGATCCATCAGTTCCTATCAGATTCCAAAATATCCATTTAGTTTTTCTGTAGTTAGTTTTATTCAGTTAGTTTTTCATTCCTGGTTTGCACCGGAAGCAGAGCAAGATCGCGCCCAAACAGCTGGACATTGAGTTGCGGCTGAGGACAACAACAAAGACTAGCAAAGCCAAACAAAATCCCTACACAATCCCCCTTCCCTTCCCACGCCTTGTCTTTCAACATCAATCCTTTCTCCTACTAACCCGAGTCGGCCGCAGGTAGTCGGCTCCCTTCCCACGAACATTTACTCACAAGATCCTCTGTAATTACTCTTAGCTTTAAGAAAAATGTAATTACAAAAGCTGACTCGGTCCCAACCAGGTCCCAGTACCGAAAAGGACCTAATAAAAATAATTATATGAAAAAAATAACTGGTTTGTATCGTTATTGAGCATGAGCATGAGCATGAGAGATCACCCATGGTGGCCCCTCCGTTGCTGAACAGAACCGTAATATCCTTTCAGCACTACTGATCATAGGCTTCGACGATCTAGTGGTGTTTCCCTTATCAACAGCATGTATGAATGCGCAGAAAAGATAAAACACAATGATTGCTAAAGCTAGATCAGTTGCAAATAGGTAACAGTCATTGGCCATCAACGGCGCCCGCCATGTCAGTTTGTAGACCTCGATTTTAAGGGACGGGAATGTTAGTTAGCGCAGGTTGCTACTAGGGCAGCTGGTTTACCCTTTGCTTACACCCAACAAGCGCCAGGAACCTGAAAATGTGTTAGTAGGATAGGGTGTTTGGTCAGGATTCATCATAGAAGATGATGATGCGACCCCAAAAACATAACGTTTGTTGAAAGGTTTTATATATTATTCTCAAGGCAAACAATCGGATGCTGCGGATGAGACATTTCCCGTTTATCGGTTGTTAAATTTTAAATTAAATGATTTTGTGGAAAGATAGAACCAAATTCATTTATAATTAAAAAATGAAGGATTTAACAGTGTAATTTTCAACTTGAGATAATTTCACGAGTTTTAAATGAGGATCCTTCTTATGCAAAAATTGCTGAACTTTCAGAAAAAAAAATACTTTTAAAAGCACAGGATTGAGTTTTATGGGTTGAACTTCGAAAAACTGTTAAAAAAATGGTCAAAATCATCCCTTTTTCATCAGACTTTTTCGTAAAATTCCGATAACCTGTAAAGAATACATTAATACCCTTATTTATACATCATTTTGTTTTGCCTGCTCTACAACTTGTAGTATACTCTGTAAAAAAAGTAGCCCTGCGAAGTTACAAAAAACACGTAATTTTGAATTGAAAATAACTCTCTGAATTATTGCAGATTCAAAAAATAGAAAAAATAGGGTACGTTGTTTTTACTTTTTTATTTAATTTAATTTATCAAAATTATTTGAACCATGAATATGAATAACAGCCAATACACGGTTTGTTGTTAATATTCGGATAAAAACATGGTTGTGCCAGCAAATTTTCTTAATATTAAAAAACGCAACAATAATCCATCAGACCAGAGCAAAAGCTTACGATACATGCCACGTTCCCTCCTAACTAGATCATCATTTTAATTAACCAACCGAGGCGGTGAACAATTGGCCATCAATTCCCGCAATGCAATTACGGTTGCGTTGGCCGGACCGGCACCTGAGATGTTAAACCGGTTGCCACCAATTACTGGGCGGCTGGGATATCTCTGTAGCGGGGTGCGGTACCATAAACATGACCTCTTTATGGTCGAAGCACCGCGAATATCCGACAATATCCGAGCTCGCACTCCCGCATAAAGATTTACTATAAACCTACAGTAGATTTTATGGTTATCACACGATAAATTCTATGGTTATTTTTACCATGATTCTACAGTAGCCTTTATGTTTTTTCACCATAGAATATATCTTATTTTGGAAATTTACTATAAAAAAGGGGTATTGTTAGGCACAGTCACCATAAAAATTTCGACTTTTCCCCATACAAAAAAAAACCAAATACTATACATTCTACCGTATTTTCATTGATGACTTTTCCGTCCAAAAAATTACCCTGACCATAGAAAACATCATACATTTATAATTAAAACAGTAACCGTTACAGTGGATTACACAGTCAATTTACAGTTCTTCATAATTTTTTCCATACTAAATGGTACTGTAAAAACCGTAATCGGACAATGAAATAAATAATAACTACAGTATGGTTCATTGTATTTTCATTGTATTTATTTTTTTCTCTCCACTAAATTGTACTGTAAAACATATATTTATACATTGAAATTAATGGTCAATACGGTAAGTTTTATTGTATTTTTATATTTTTTTTCGTTGATTTAAAAAAAATAGTCCTTTTTTCCGCGTCGTTTTCTTTTAATATTCTGCTTCAATCCGAACTTTCTGACGTTGTTCGAAATGCCGGTGCCGGAACTACTGCTTCGTACTTGGGATGAACTCTCGCGTATTTATGAAGCACAATCTTCAGTGGAATAGGCCCCTGTAAAAGAAAAACACACTAAATTAAACATAGGGAATATTTTCATGTGTTTGTTTCGGTACAAATGCTATTAAATTAGCTGTTATAAAATTCTAAAATTCTAAAATTCTAAAATTCTAAAATTCTAAAATTCTAAAAATTCTAAAATTCTAAAATTCTAAAATTCTAAAATTCTAAAATTCTAAAATTCTAAAATTCTAAAATTCTAAAATTCTAAAATTCTAAAATTCTAAAATTCTAAAATTCTAAAATTCTAAAATTCTAAAATTCTAAAATTCTAAAATTCTAAAATTCTAAAATTCTAAAATTCTAAAATTCTAAAATTCTAAAATTCTAAAATTCTAAAATTCTAAAATTCTAAAATTCTGAAATTCTAAAATTCTAAAATTCTAAAATTCTAAAATTCTAAAATTCTAAAATTCTAAAATTCTAAAATTCTAAAATTCTAAAATTCTAAAATTCTAAAATTCTAAAATTCTAAAATTCTAAAATTCTAAAATTCTAAAATTCTAAAATTCTAAAATTCTAAAATTCTAAAATTCTAAAATTCTAAAATTCTAAAATTCTAAAATTCTAAAATTCTAAAATTCTAAAATTCTAAAATTCTAAAATTCTAAAATTCTAAAATTCTAAAATTCTAAAATTCTAAAATTCTAAAATTCTAAAATTCTAAAATTCTAAAATTCTAAAATTCTAAAATTCTAAAATTCTAAAATTCTAAAATTCTAAAATTCTAAAATTCTAAAATTCTAAAATTCTAAAATTCTAAAATTCTAAAATTCTAAAATTCTAAAATTCTAAAATTCTAAAATTCTAAAATTCTAAAATTCTAAAATTCTAAAATTCTAAAATTCTAAAATTCTAAAATTCTAAAATTCTAAAATTCTAAAATTCTAAAATTCTAAAATTCTAAAATTCTAAAATTCTAAAATTCTAAAATTCTAAAATTCTAAAATTCTAAAATTCTAAAATTCTAAAATTCTAAAATTCTAAAATTCTAAAATTCTAAAATTCTAAAATTCTAAAATTCTAAAATTCTAAAATTCTAAAATTCTAAAATTCTAAAATTCTAAAATTCTAAAATTCTAAAATTCTAAAATTCTAAAATTCTAAAATTCTAAAATTCTAAAATTCTAAAATTCTAAAATTCTAAAATTCTAAAATTCTAAAATTCTAAAATTCTAAAATTCTAAAATTCTAAAATTCTAAAATTCTAAAATTCTAAAATTCTAAAATTCTAAAATTCTAAAATTCTAAAATTCTAAAATTCTAAAATTCTAAAATTCTAAAATTCTAAAATTCTAAAATTCTAAAATTCTAAAATTCTAAAATTCTAAAATTCTAAAATTCAAAAATTCAAAAATTCAAAAAATCTGAAATTCAAAAATTCAAAAATTCTAAAATTCAAAAATTCTTCTAATTTTCTAATTTCCTGATTTTCAAATTTCCAAATTTCCATATTTTCTAATTCCTAATTTCCTGAATTCCTGAATTCCTAATTTCCTGATTTTCCTGAATTCCTAATTTCCTGATTTCCTAGTTTACTAATTTCCTAATTTCCTTATTTCCTAATTTTCAAATTTTGTTATTTCTTAATTTCTAAATTTCTTAATTTCCTTATTTCCTAATTTTCTTATTTTGTAATTTCTGAAATTGTTAAATTTTTAAATTTCTTAATTTCCTAATTTCCTAATTTCCGAATATCCGAATATCCGAATTTCTTAATTTCCTAATTTTCAAATTTTGTAATTTCTTAATTTTAAATTTCTTAATTGTTAAATTTTTTAATTTCTTAATTTCTTAATTTCCAAATTTACAAATTTCCAAATTTCATTATTCCCTAATTTTCTAATTTCCTGTTTTCTAATTTTCTAATGTCCTAATTTCCGAATTTCCGAATTTCCTAATTTTCTTAGTTTCCTAATTTCCTAATTTCTTAATTTCCTAATTTCCTTATTTCCTAATTCCCTAATTTCCTAATTTCCGAATTTCAGAATTTCCTAATTTTCTAATTTTGTAATTGCTTAATTTCCTAATTTCCTATTTCCCTAATTTTCTATTTCCCTAATTTCCGAATTTCCGAATTTCCTAATTTCCTAATTTTCCAATTTTGTAATTGCTTAATTGTTAAATTTTTAAATTTCCTAATTTCCTAATTCCCTAATTTCCTAATTTCCTGATTTCCTAATTTCCTTATTTCCTAATTTCCTACTTTTCTAATTTTGTAATTTCTTAATTGTTAAATTTTTAAATTTCTTAATTTCCTAATTTCCGAATTTCCGAATATCCGAATTTATTAATTTCCTAATTTTCAAATTTTGTAATTTCTTAATTTTAAATTTCTTTATTGTTAAATTTTTTTATTTATTGATTTCCTAATTTCCAAATTTCCTAATTCCCTTATTTTCTAATTTCCTTATGTCCTAATTTCCAAATTTCCTAATTTCCTAATTTCCTAATTTCCGAATTTCCGAATTTCCGAATTTCCGAATTTCCTAATTTCCTTATTCCCTAATTTCCTAATTTCCTTATACCCTAATATCCTTATTTCCTAATTTCCTAATTTCCTAATTTCCTAATTTCCTAATTTCCTAATTTCCTAATTTCCTAATTTCCTAATTTCGTAATTTCCGAATTTCCGAATTTCCGAATTTCCTAATTTCCTAATTTCCTAATTTCCTAATTTCCTAATTTCCTAATTTCCTAATTTCCTAATTTCCTAATTTCCTAATTTCCTAATTTCCTAATTTCCTAATTTCCTAATTTCCTAATTTCCTTATTTCCTAATTTCCTAATTTCCTAATTTCCTAATTTCCTAATTTCCTAATTTCCTAATTTCCTAATTTCCTAATTTCCTAATTTCCTAATTTCCTAATTTCCTAATTTCCTAATTTCCTAATTTCCTAATTTCCTAATTTCCTAATTTCCTAATTTCCTAATTTCCTAATTTCCTAATTTCCTTATTTCGTAATTTCGTAATTTCCGAATTTCCTGATTTCCTTTTTTCCTGATTTCCTAATTTCCTAATTTCCTAATTTCCTAACTTCCTAATTTCCTAATTTCCTAATTCCCTAATTTCCTAATATCCGAATTTCCGAATTTCCGAATTTCCTAATTTCCTTATTTCGTTATTTCGTTATTTCGTAATTTCCGAATTTCCTGATTTCCTATTTTCCTAATTTCCGAATTTCCTAATTTCCTTATTTCCTAATTTCCTAATTTCCTAATTGCCTAATTTCCTAATTTCCTAATTTCCTAATTTCCTAATTTCCTAATTTCCTAATTTCCTAATTTCCTAATTTCCTAATTTCCTAATTGCCTAATTTCCTAATTTCCTAATTTCCTAATTTCCTAATTTCCTAATTTCCTAATTTCCTAATTTCCTAATTTCCTTATTTCCTTATTTCCTTATTTCCTAATTTCCTAATTTCCTAATTTCCTAATTTCCTAATTTCCTAATTTCCTAATTTCCTAATTTCCTAATTTCCTAATTTCCTAATTTCCTAATTTCCTAATTTCCTTATTTCGTAATTTCCGAATTTCCGAATTTCCTGATTTCCTATTTTCCTAATTTCCTAATTTCCTAATTTCCTAATTTCCTAACTTCCTAATTTCCTAATTTCCTAATTGCCTAATTCCCTAATTTCCTAATTTCCGAATTTCCGAATTTCCTAATTTCCTTATTTCGTAATTTCGTAATTTCCGAATTTCCTGATTTCCTATTTTCCTAATTTCCGAATTTCCTAATTTCCTAATTTCCTAACTTCCTAATTTCCTAATTGCCTAATGCCCTAATTTCCTAATTTCCGAATTTCCGAATTTCCGAATTTTCGAATTTTCTTATTTCCTAATTTCCTTATTTCCTAATTCCCTAATTTCCTAATTTCCGAATTTCAGAATTTCCTAATTTTCTAATTTTGTAATTGCTTAATTTCCTAATTTCCTATTTCCCTAATTTTCGAATTTCCGAATTTCCTAATTTATTAATTTTCTAATTTTGTAATTGCTTAATTGTTAAATTTTTAAATTTCCTAATTTCCTAATTCCCTAATTTCCTGATTTCCTAATTTCCTTATTTCCTAATTTCCTAATTTTCTAATTTTGTAATTTCTTAATTGTTAAATTTTTAAATTTCCTAATTTCCTAATTTCGTAATTTCCGAATTTCCTGATTTCCTAATTTCCTAATTTCCGAATTTCCGAATTTCCGAATTTCCTAATTTCTTAATTTCCTAATTTCCTAATTTCCTAATTTCCTAATTTCCTAATTTCCTAATTTCCTAATTTCCTAATTTCCTAATTTCCTAATTTCCTAATTTCCTAATTTCCTAATTTCCTAATTTCCTAATATCGTAATATCCTCTAATTGCCTAATTTCTTAATTTCCTAATTTTCAAATTTTCTTAATTTCTTAATTTCTTAATTTCTTAATTTCTTAATTTCTTAATTTCTTAATTTCTTAATTTCTTAATTTCTTAATTTCTTAATTTCTTAATTTCTTAATTTCTTAATTTCTTAATTTCTTAATTTCTTAATTTCTTAATTTCTTTATTTCTTTATTTCTTAATTTCTTAATTTCTTAATTTCTTAATTTCTTAATTTCTTAATTTCTTAATTTCTTAATTTCTTAATTTCTTAATTTCTTAATTTCTTAATTTCTTAATTTCTTAATTTCTTAATTTCTTAATTTCTTAATTTCTTAATTTCTTAATTTTTAAATTTTTAATTTCTTAATTTCTTAATTTCTTAATTTCTTAATTTCTTAATTTCTTTATTTCTTAATTTCTTAATTTCTTAATTTCTTAATTTCTTAATTTCTTTATTTCTTAATTTCTTAATTTCTTAATTTCTTAATTTCTTAATTTCATAATTTCTTAATTTCTTAATTTCTTAATTTCTTAATTTCTAAATTTCTTAATTTCTTAATTTCTTAATTTCTTAATTTCTTAATTTCTTAATTTCTTAATTTCTTAATTTCTTAATTTCTTAATTTCTTAATTTCTTAATTTCTTAATTTCTTAATTTCTTAATTTCTTAATTTCTTAATTTCTTAATTTCTTAATTTCTTAATTTCTTAATTTCTTAATTTCTTAATTTCTTAATTTCTTAATTTCTTAATTTCTTAATTTCTTAATTTCTTAATTTCTTAATTTCTTAATTTCTTAATTTCTTAATTTCTTAATTTCTTAATTTCTTAATTTCTTAATTTCTTAATTTCTTAATTTCTTAATTTCTTAATTTCTTAATTTCTTAATTTCTTAATTTCTTAATTTCTTAATTTCTTAATTTGTTAATTTGTTAATTTGTTAATTTGTTAATTTGTTAATTTGTTAATTTGTTAATTTGTTAATTTGTTAATTTGTTAATTTGTTAATTTGTTAATTTGTTAATTTGTTAATTTGTTAATTTGTTAATTTGTTAATTTGTTAATTTGTTAATTTCTTAATTTCTTAATTTCTTAATTTCTTAATTTCATAATTTCTTAATTTCTTGATTTCCTAATTTCTAAATTTCTAAAATTCAATAAAACTTTTTGCAAAAACTTAAAACAAATGAAATGCAACATTAATTATTACAGCATTACTCAAACGTTTGTGATTTTGAATTGCATTCAAATTTGTATATCCAAATTGTTTGATTTATTCAACAAAACAAAATGTAAACAAGCACCACGCGAAAAGCGTCCAAAATTACTGTCATTTTCAGTTACTTTTCAGCTGCGTACCGTTTAAGAAAAATCATTTCGTGGCCCTAATTTTGAAACTTTTTCTGAACTACTTACTAGCCTCAACTCACAACTCACCTAACAATGTTCGCCTCCAGACGAGACGAGCTCACCATCCGGAACAAACCCGGCCGAAAGTGTCCGCAGCAGGCGCCGGACCTCCTCTCACAATCAAGCGCTTCTGGTGGGTTTTGTCCCGTAACCGAACCCGGTGGAAGAAGTCCATGTAAAAGAGAGGAACACAATTTTTTTGTTTAGAACATGACCTACTACTTGCCTGAAAATGCCTGCTGCTGTTGCGGGTGGGATTCCGCCCTAGGCAAGTTCAACAAAACTCTAAATACTCACCCAAATATGCGGAAATTCCGCCATCCCGCCGTTCCGGTTCGGTCCACCGGGTGACATGTCCATCAGGACCATGTTAAACGAACGCCGGATGTTGTTCCTTCACGAGCACACGCGATTCGACTCGAGAATTTTCGATTTCAACTGCGCCACACAAACAGGATCGAACACGCGTGCGGTTGAAAACAAAAGACAGCTTGATCAACCATGGTGCGTTCGTTAGGGGAGTGTCGCCCAGTTTAGGTGTCATGGTGCGTTCGTTAGGGGAGCGTCGCCCAGTTTAGGTGTCATGGTGTGTTCGTTTTGTGATCTTTAATATTTTTTGCCGTTTCTATTAATGTTTAAATGTTTAAATGTTTAAATGTTTAAATGTTTAAATGTTTAAATGTTTAAATGTTTAAATGTTTAAATGTTTAAATGTTTAAATGTTTAAATGTTTAAATGTTTAAATGTTTAAATGTTTAAATGTTTAAATGTTTAAATGTTTAAATGTTTAAATGTTTAAATGTTTAAATGTTTAAATGTTTAAATGTTTAAATGTTTAAATGTTTAAATGTTTAAATGTTTAAATGTTTAAATGTTTAAATGTTTAAATGTTTAAATGTTTAAATGTTTAAATGTTTAAATGTTTAAATGTTTAAATGTTTAAATGTTTAAATGTTTAAATGTTTAAATGTTTAAATGTTTAAATGTTTAAATGTTTAAATGTTTAAATGTTTAAATGTTTAAATGTTTAAATGTTTAAATGTTTAAATGTTTAAATGTTTAAATGTTTAAATGTTTAAATGTTTAAATGTTTAAATGTTTAAATGTTTAAATGTTTAAATGTTTAAATGTTTAAATGTTTAAATGTTTAAATGTTTAAATGTTTAAATGTTTAAATGTTTAAATGTTTAAATGTTTAAAAGTTTAATTTTTTTAAATATTTTAATATTTTAATATTTTAATATTTTAATATTTTAATATTTTAATATTTTAATATTTTAATATTTTAATATTTTAATATTTTAATATTTTAATATTTTAATATTTTAATATTTTAATATTTTAATATTTTAATATTTTAATATTTTAATATTTTAATATTTTAATATTTTAATATTTTAATATTTTAATATTTTAATATTTTAATATTTTAATATTTTAATATTTTAATATTTTAATATTTTAATATTTTAATATTTTAATATTTTAATATTTTAATATTTTAATATTTTAATATTTTAATATTTTAATATTTTAATATTTTAATATTTTAATATTTTAATATTTTAATATTTTAATATTTTAATATTTTAATATTTTAATATTTTAATATTTTAATATTTTAATATTTTAATATTTTAATATTTTAATATTTTAATATTTTATTATTTTAATATTTTAATATTTTAATATTTTAATATTTTAATATTTTAATATTTTAATATTTTAATATTTTAATATTTTAATATTTTAATATTTTAATATTTTAATATTTTAATATTTTAATATTTTAATATTTTAATATTTTAATATTTTTAATATTTTAATATTTTAATATTTTAATATTTTAATATTTTAATATTTTAATATTTTAATATTTTAATATTTTAATATTTTAATATTTTAATATTTTAATATTTTAATATTTTAATATTTTAATATTTTAATATTTTAATATTTTAATATTTTAATATTTTAATATTTTAATATTTTAATATTTTAATATTTTAATATTTTAATATTTTAATATTTTAATATTTTAATATTTTAATATTTTAATATTTTAATATTTTAATATTTTAATATTTTAATATTTTAATATTTTAATATTTTAATATTTTAATATTTTAATATTTTAATATTTTAATATTTTAATATTTTAATATTTTAATATTTTAATATTTTAATATTTTAATATTTTAATATTTTAATATTTTAATATTTTAATATTTTAATATTTTAATATTTTAATATTTTAATATTTTAATATTTTAATATTTTAATATTTTAATATTTTAATATTTTAATATTTTAATATTTTAATATTTTAATATTTTAATATTTTAATATTTTAATATTTTAATATTTTAATATTTTAATATTTTAATATTTTAATATTTTAATATTTTAATATTTTAATATTTTAATATTTTAATATTTTAATATTTTAATATTTTAATATTTTAATATTTTAATATTTTAATATTTTAATATTTTAATATTTTAATATTTTAATATTTTAATATTTTAATATTTTAATATTTTAATATTTTAATATTTTAATATTTTAATATTTTAATATTTTAATATTTTAATATTTTAATATTTTAATATTTTAATATTTTAATATTTTAATATTTTAATATTTTAATATTTTAATATTTTAATATTTTAATATTTTAATATTTTAATATTTTAATATTTTAATATTTTAATATTTTAATATTTTAATATTTTAATATTTTAATATTTTAATATTTTAATATTTTAATATTTTAATATTTTAATATTTTAATATTTTAATATTTTAATATTTTAATATTTTAATATTTTAATATTTTAATATTTTAATATTTTAATATTTTAATATTTTAATATTTTAATATTTTAATATTTTAATATTTTAATATTTTAATATTTTAATATTTTAATATTTTAATATTTTAATATTTTAATATTTTAATATTTTAATATTTTAATATTTTAATATTTTAATATTTTAATATTTTAATATTTTAATATTTTAATATTTTAATATTTTAATATTTTAATATTTTAATATTTTAATATTTTAATATTTTAATATTTTAATATTTTAATATTTTAATATTTTAATATTTTTATATTTTCAATACTTTTTACATGATTCGCATTATTTAAAAAAATCGTTCAAAAAAAGTTCACACTATGCAACTATAACATTACAATGAAACTTATTGTAACAAAAAATTGAAAAAAATGCATCATGAGATTTCCAATAACAAAACCATAATATTTGCTGTATTCATGAAATGTACAGTAGTTTTATTGTTTCAATTTATAACATTTCCAATAACAAAACCATGAAATTTGCTGTAACCATGAAATCTACGATAACTTTATCGTCATTCCAATGAAGTTAAAAAAAATCAACCATAAACTTACCATAAATATTATAATATCTATTGTAACTTCATGGTTTTGACAATACAAATCATCATATAATTTTATTCGGGTATGCGGGCCGCATAAAGTTTTACTATAAACCAACAGTAGATTTTATGGTTATCACACGATAAATTCTATGGTTATTTTTACCATGATTCTACAGTAGCCTTTATGTTTTTTCACCATAGAATATATCTTATTTTGGGAAATTACTATAAAAAAGGGGTATTGTTAGGCACAGTCACCATAAAAATTTCGACTTTTCCCCATACAAAAAAAAACCAAAAACTATATATTCTACCGTATTTTCATTGATGCCTTTTCCGTCCAAAAAATTACCCTGACCATAGAAAACATCATACATTTATAATAAAAACAGTAACCATTACAATGGTTTGCACAGTTAATTCACAGTTCTTCATGGATTTTTCCATACTAAATAGTACGGTTTAAACTATATTCGTACATTGAAATAAATAATAACTACAGTATGATTTATTGTATTTTCATTGTATTTATTTTTTTCTCTCCACTAAATTGTACTGTAAAACATATATTTATACATTGAAATTAATGGTCAATATGGTAAGTTTTATTGTATTTTTATAGTTTTTTTCGTAGATTTTAAAAAAATTAGTACTTTTTTTCCGCGTCGTTTTCTTTTAATATTCTGCTTCAATCCGAACTTTCTGAAGTTGTTCGAAATGTTTGTAGCCGGTGCCGGAACTACTGCGTCGTACTTGGGATGAACTCTCGCGTATTTATGAAGCACAATCCTCAGTGGAATAGGCCCCTGTAAAAGAGAAACACACTAAATTAGACATAGGGAATATTTTCATATGTTTGTTTCGGTACAAATGCTATTAAATAAGCTGTTACAAAAATCCTAAAATTCTAAAATTCTAAAATTCTAGAATTCTAGATTAAATATTCAAAAGGTCCTATCTGCATAGGAAATCCATGAGGGATAGGTTGTTTTGAAAATTTAATCTAAAATTCTAAAATTCTAAAATTCTAAAATTCTAAAATTCTAAAATTCTAAAATTCTAAAATTCTAAAATTCTAAAATTCTAAAATTCTAAAATTCTAAAATTCTAAAATTCTAAAATTCTAAAATTCTAAAATTCTAAAATTCTAAAATTCTAAAATTCTAAAATTCTAAAATTCTAAAATTCTAAAATTCTAAAATTCTAAAATTCTAAAATTCTAAAATTCTAAAATTCTAAAATTCTAAAATTCTAAAATTCTATAAATTCTAAAATTCTAAAATTCTAAAATTCTAAAATTCTAAAATTCTAAAATTCTAAAATTCTAAAATTCTAAAATTCTAAAATTCTAAAATTCTAAAATTCTAAAATTCTAAAATTCTAAAATTCTAAAATTCTAAAATTCTAAAATTCTAAAATTCTAAAATTCTAAAATTCTAAAATTCTAAAATTCTAAAATTCTAAAATTCTAAAATTCTAAAATTCTAAAATTCTAAAATTCTAAAATTCTAAAATTCTAAAATTCTAAAATTCTAAAATTCTAAAATTCTAAAATTCTAAAATTCTAAAATTCTAAAATTCTAAAATTCTAAAATTCTAAAATTCTAAATTCTAAATTCTAAAATTCTAAAATTCTAAAATTCTAAAATTCTAAAATTCTAAAATTCTAAAATTCTAAAATTCTAAAATTCTAAAATTCTAAAATTCTAAAATTCTAAAATTCTAAAATTCTAAAATTCTTAAATTCTTAAATTCTAAAATTCTAAAATTCTAAAATTCTAAAATTCTAAAATTCTAAAATTCTAAAATTCTAAAATTCTAAAATTCTAAAATTCTAAAATTCTAAAATTCTAAAATTCTAAAATTCTAAAATTCTAAAATTCTAAAATTCTAAAATTCTAAAATTCTAAAATTCTAAAATTCTAAAATTCTAAAATTCTAAAATTCTAAAATTCTAAAATTCTAAAATTCTAAAATTCTAAAATTCTAAAATTCTAAAATTCTAAAATTCTAAAATTCTAAAATTCTAAAATTCTAAAATTCTAAAATTCTAAAATTCTAAAATTCTAAAATTCTAAAATTCTAAAATTCTAAAATTCTAAAATTCTAAAATTCTAAAATTCTAAAATTCTAAAATTCTAAAATTCTAAAATTCTAAAATTCTAAAATTCTAAAATTCTAAAATTCTAAAATTCTAAAATTCTAAAATTCTTAAATTCTAAAATTCTAAAATTCTAAAATTCTAAAATTCTAAAATTCTAAAATTCTAAAATTCTAAAATTCTAAAATTCTAAAATTCTAAAATTCTAAAATTCTAAAATTCTAAAATTCTAAAATTCTAAAATTCTAAAATTCTAAAATTCTAAAATTCTAAAATTCTAAAATTCTAAAATTCTAAAATTCTAAAATTCTAGAATTCTAAAATTACTAAATTCTTAATAACTAAATTTCCTAATTTCTTTATTTCATAATTTCTTAATAACCTAATTTCCTAATTTTCTAATTTTTTAATTTTCTGATTTTCTAATTTTCTAATTTTCTTATTTTCTTAGTTTCTAATTTTCTAATTTTCTAATCTTCTAATTTTCGAATTTTCTAATTTTCTAATTTTCTAATTTTCTAATTTTCTAATTTTCTAATTTTCTAATTTTCTAATTTTCTAATTTTCCAATTTTCCAATTTTCTAATTTCCTAATTTCCTAATTGCCTGAATTCCTAATTTCCTAAATCCCTAATTTCCTAATTTACTAATTTTCTGATTTCCTGATTTCCTATTTTCCTAATTTCCTTATTCCCTTATTTTCTAATTTTGTTATTTCTTAACTTCTAAATTTCTAAATTTCTTAATTTCCTAATTTCCGAATTTCCGAATATTCAAATTTCCTAATTTTGTAATTTCTTAATTTTTAAATTTTTTAATTTCTTGATTTCCCAATTTCCTTATTTCCTAATTTCATAATTTCCTAATTTCCTAATTTCCTAATTTCCTAATTTCAAAATTTCCAAATTTCCAAATTTCCAAATTTCCAAATTTCCAAATTTCCAAATTTCCTAATTCCCTAATTTTTTAATTCCTTAATTTTCTAATTTCCTATTTTCTAATTTCTTAATTTCCTAATTTCCGAATTTCCGAATTTCCGAATTTCCTATTTTCCGAATTTCCAAATTTCCGAATTTCCATATTTCCGAATTTCCGAATTTCCTAATATCCTAATTTCCTAATTTCCTAATTTCCTAATTTCCTAATTTCCTTATTTCCTAATTTCCTAATTGCCCAATTTCCTTATTATCTTTTTTCCTAATTTCCTTTTTTCTTTTTTTCCTAATTTCCTTTTTTCCTAATTTCCTTTTTTCCTAATTTCCTTTTTTCCTAATTTCCTTTTTTCCTAATTTCCTTTTTTCCTAATTTCCTTTTTTCCTAATTTCCTAATTGCCCAATTTCCTAATTTCCTAATTTCCTAATCTCCTAATTTCCTAATCTCCTAATTTCCTAATTTCCTAATTTCCTAATTTCCTAATTTCCTAATTGCCTAATTGCCTGATTTCCTTATTTCCTAATTTCTTGATTTCCTAATTTCCTAATTTCCTAATTGCCTGATTTCCTAATTTCCTAATTTCCTAATTTCCTAATTTCCTAATTTCCTAATTTCCTAATTTCCTAATTTCCTAATTTCCTTATTTCCTAATTTCCTAGTTGCCCAATTTCCTAATTTCCTAATTTCCTGATTTCCTACTTTCCTAATTGCCCAATTTCCTAATTTCCTTATTTCTTAATTTCATAATTTCCTAATTTCATAATTTCATAATTTCCTAATTTCATAATTTCCTAATTTCATAATTTCCTAATCTCCTAATTTCCTTATTTCCTAATTTCCTAATTTCCTAATCTCATAATTTCCTAATTTCCTAATTGCCTAATTGCCTAATTTCTTAATTTCCTAATTTCCTAATTGCCTAATTTCCTAATTTCCTAATTTCCTAATTTCCTAATTTCCTAATTTCCTAATTTCCTAATTTCCTAATCTCCTAATTTCCTAATTTCCTGATTTCCTGATTTCCTTATTGCCTAATTTTCTAATTTCCGAATTTCCGAAT
>NC_068937.1:104775770-104814850 GCF_016801865.2 Culex pipiens pallens | reverse complement strand
GGAATACCAAAATCTGGTTTTCCAAGGGCGCGGGAATACCTAAAAATAAAACCATGGCAATACCAAGTTTTGGTATTAAAGCAATGTTCAAAAATCCAGAAGACCTCAACTTGGTATTGAAATGGTTTTATTTTGAGGTATTATTTTACCCTTGGAATAACATGGTTTGGTATTGTTGTGCCCTTCCACATACAAGACTTTGGTATGATTTCATGGTATTTTACCATCTATTACTGGGCAACCAAGGGCACATTTTGGTCCCTGTTATTTGCCCAAGTAATACCAAAATTTGGTATTCCCGTGTTATTTACCCCTGCTCGGGAATCTACTCGACTAATGATTCCATGTTGTTCTTAGTGATATTCTTCACCACATTGAATGCATTTGTCATTGATGAACGGCCTGTGTGATTCTGAAAAATAACAAGATTGAAAAATAATTGTTATTAAAATGAAACTGGATTGAAATTCACCAAAATTCTATAATCTGTCGATTAACTCGTTTTTCAAAGTATTTGGTTATCCCAACTTAGAGAGATTTCAACGTTTTAAAAAAAAATCTTAGTGGGTATATAAAAAAAATGAAAATCAGCTATAACATTTTTGGGTTTCAAGTCAGTTTAGCGCAAAATTAATTATCTCATCAAAATTTATAAAAAAAATTCCCATAGTTTCAGAGGAATTTGATGAAACCTTTCAATACCAAAATAATACCAAAATGTGGCATCCTGACTTAGAAATTTTTCCACAATGTCAAGTCATTTCTTTAGGGGGTATATCAAAAATGTTTGAAATCAAGTTTGAAATTTCCGGTTTTCAATGAAAGCATTTGCTTTGAGACATCATTTTAGCGCAAAATTAATTATTTTGTCAAAATTGGTCAAAATTTTCCCATAGTTTCAGAGGAATTTGGTAAAACACTTTAATACCAAAATAATACCAAAATGTGCCATCCTGACTTAGAAAATTTTCCACATTTTCAAGTCATTTCTTTAGGGGGTATATCAAAAATGGTAAAAATCAAGTTTGAAATTTCCGGTTTTCAATGAAAGCATTTGCTTTGAGACATCATTTTAGCGCAAAATTAATTATTTTGTCAAAATTGGTCAAAATTTTCCCATAGTTTCAGAGGAATTTGGTAAAACACTTTAATACCAAAATAATACCAAAATGTGCCATCCTGACTTAGAAAATTTTCCACATTTTCAAGTCATTTCTTTAGGGGGTATATCAAAAATGGTAAAAATCAAGTTTGAAATTTCCGGTTTTCAATGAAAGCATTCGCTTTGAGACATCATTTAAGCGCAAAATTAATTATTTTGTCAAAATTGGTCAATATTTTCCCATAGTTTCAGAGGAATTTGATAAAACACTGTAATACCAAACCCAAGTAGCAAGTAAAACATCGCTTTTTATTGTTTTTGTTGATCAATTGCTCCACTAGCGTTTTTATACGTTAATTATTCAACAAGTGGCATACAATTTGGTCAATTGTTTACATTTTGATCAAAAAACCATTATTCAACATGGTTGTGCAACACAAATGCCAAATCTAGCAACGGATTACGAGTAGTTCATTTTGAAGTTTATTCTGACTTAAATGAAACATGCTTGTAGAACTCGAAAAGCAAAATGACATTTGCAGACATGATGTTTCATTTAAGTTTGCTAAACATGATAACATAGTAGATTTAACCTTTGGTTTCAGCTGGGATTTCTCGTAAGCAAGTTGTTTATGTGTAGTTCACGTTCGTGTTTTAAAAACCGAGCAAGAACATGTTGCCGAAACAAGCACATATATGTCTTAAAATAGAAACAGCTAATGTTCAAAGGAAGTTTTGACAAACTGTTACCCGGGCAGAAAGTTACATCTTCCTGAAAACTTGTCATGTTCGCAAAAACACAAACATGTCAAGTACCTGTTAACTTCCAGTTAAGAGTTAATCAAACATAAACGCGAACATAATTTACTCTACGCATATCAAAAAATTATCAACTTAAGTTCGTGTTGGAAACTTCAAATTATCATGCTATGGTGCGGAAAAATATCATCCATAAACATAAAATTATCCCGACCAGTTCATTTTTTTCCTGGAAAAATATGGGGCGAAAAATATCATACAAAAACATAAAAGTATCATAACAAGTTGTGATATTTTTTTCTGTAATAATTTGGTTGCTTTAGAAAGCGTAATACACAGTAAGAAAATATAAGTTTCATATAAACTGTTTTTCAATTGTATTTTAATAAAACAAATTAATTTAATGATATAATGTGATTTTCTCGTAAAATTTATTTTCATTAAATAAGCCTGAAATTAAAAACTATAGCAAACAATCTGCTGGAAGACTAAACATATTGACAATCTTAATTTTTTTAAATATTTGTATACAGTCATCCCTCATATTAGGAACAGTTTACAGATCGACCAATATTCAAAAAATCATAGAAAATCGGTAATTGAACATAATGATTCGCTTTTACCTTCATTTGAAAGCTGTTTTTGCGATCTTTCGAATGCTGTATCGAACAACTGCAAATTTTATCGTTTTATATCAAGTTTTTGAAGAAAAACTTCGACCCTTGAAATCTACAAATTCGGAACACTTTTTTCTAACGATGTAAACAATCTTTTTTATCGCTCCAGGGGTACATATTTTTATAAAAATAATGACTTCACATTCGGAAACCAGTTAAAACTCATGCTTAGTAATGTTTTATGAATGGTCTGCTAGCTTTTTTTGTAAAAATATCAGTTAAATTCAGGTGTTCCACAATTGTGGGAGGCACAATAACATCCCACAATTATGGAACAGGCAATTTGGAAGCAGCGTTTTGCTGCTCTGAATAAAATAGTCTCGAAATGCAGTTTTTTGTTTTAAAAGTACTACTTATATTAATGAAATAGCAAAAAAATGTCCAAATAAAGGTCCTAAAAATAGTAGGGTACACAGAAAAGATGCATTTGGTATGCTTTTGACAAATTATCACAAAAGTGTTCCGAATTTGTGGGTGTTCCGAATATGTGGGATGACTGTATCATTTGCCGTATAATTCGAATTAATTCAAAGTTTAGTGTGAATAAGTAAGGCTGGTACAAATTTTATTTAAAGTTTTTGTCCTCCCCCTTCAAAGTAGGCCCGAAAAATCAGGGGACAATAAAAAATTACATCCAAAATTTCATACTACTAACAATATTGAAACAAATCAAACTTTTTGTAAAGCCAAGTCAAAGAAAAAGCTTCGAAAATCTGTACAATTGAACTAAACAAATCAATAATGCACTAATTTATTTGCATTGGCCGCTGAAAATTTTCCTGAAATTCTAGCAAACCTATTTGAAAGTGTAGAAATTTGTAAATATTGTCAAGGCGGAAGCGTTACAACTGGGCTACGTGGCTCGGTCTTATGCAAACATTTAAATTTATAAAATTCCCAAACAACAAAAAATAAACAAAAATATGGTCTTTAAAGGAAAGAAACTAAAAAATATATGCAATCCTTATCAATAAATAATTTATTTTAAGAATTTTATATCAATCTGTCAAAAGTCAATTATGTGTATTCAAAATCAGCATAAATAACAGAATGAAAAACTGAACTTTGCTAAACAAACATTGAAATGTTTGAAAGAATTTCTTAACTGAAGTGATAGGTTCACTTTGAAATAATAATTCTCGTACATACCTTGTTAATCCTCTTTAAATGCATCCAGAGAGCATATGATTGCAGCACAATCCATTTTTGCAGCTGATTGGTCAAACTAAACAAAATACTAGAAGCCGAATGTCCAGAAAATGCCCGTTAGTAGATCTGTAAGAGAAAATAAAACACAAAGCATCAATTCTCAAACAACATTTATGGAATAATTAAAAATTCTATAGTAAACAAAGAAAAAGAAAACAATCAATACTTATCTGAGTTTAAAAAATCGTCGGAAAATATTCGTCGGGTTTCAGGTGGACTCATCCTCCTCCGTGAAACTGCTTTCGAGCCACTCAATTGAATCACCTCCACCGGAATCACAAGAGGAAGGTTCATCCTTCTATCGCTGACACTCCAAAACGATAGAAACAATGTCACAGTTTCACGTCCAGTCCCCAATCACCACCATGAACGCAGAAACGTAAACAATCACACGCACACTCGCGAAAACACACGGATCAAATACGGTTTCCCCACAAATCGCGATTCTGATGACGCGACGACAAAAACCAAAACAAATCGACACTGCTGTTTTCCTCCACCGAAAACTGTCAAATTCGCCAAAATCATTCCGGCGTTGATCCACGTCTTAACAGCATCGGCAGGAGGAGGAGGAGGAGGAACGATGACCAGCGGCATGTAAGCAGGAGGATTTCGCTAACATAACTTCTCCACAGAGCCACAGAAACATCAACTTTCACATAAATTACAACATTTCGCAACTCTCACATAAAACGACACCAACGAACGCACATTCCCACGGCCAAAATACGCACTTACAACCAGCGGCGATTCGCGGGCTGTTGTTAATCAGTGGAAAACTACTGCACCAAAAACGTAAACAAACCCTAGTCCTTGTCCTGGCGAATCCGCCAAAATCCTTTCCTCGTTAATCCACAGCAGCCCCCCGCCACAAAAACACAAACAATCACTTAACCACAACATATCACGGCTCCCAAATGCCACGGAACGAACGAACACACACTCCCTCGGCCACAGAACGTACTCACAACCCGCGGCGATTCGCGGACTATAATTCATCCGCGGAAAACTACTGCGCGAAAACGTACACAAACCAACCCGCCACGAACGCAAAAGCTGTCTGTCTGCCGATTGCCGATTCCTGTCACGACAAGTCTCGCGCGTTGCGTGCGAGCAGTGAACGAAAGAAGAGAGAAAAGAGAGAGTGAGCGAGCGCTTGGGCTCATTTTTGCGCTTTGCGATGAAATTTTATATGCGGTAAAATACTTTTTAATGTGATTAGTTTAACTAGTGCATTTAAAGTAAATTAAAGTGAAAAAAAAATCAATAAAAATGTCCATTAACAAAACTGTCATTTTTACTAAATCCTGCTTGAAAAAAAATAACTTTATAAATCATCTCATAATCCAGGGTTTTAAAAAATATTCTAAGTGTAGGAAAAGTGAAATTTTGTCAAGGAGTGAAAATTTTACTAAGTCCAACAAAAACAAGATAAAACTAGAAAATATCATCTCATGATGAAGAGGTCGAAATTTTTTCTAAGTCCCAAAATAATTTGGCTTTCGAAATTCTGCTAAGTCCAGCAAAAACAAGATAAAACAAAATAATATCATCTCATGATAAAGATTTCGAAATTTTTTCTAAGTCCTAAAATAATTTGGCTTTCAAAATTTTGCTAAGTCCAGTGAAAGCATGATAAAACAAAATAACATCATCTCATGATAAAGAGGTCAATTTTTTTTCTAAGTCCCAAAATAATTCGGTTTTCGATTTTTTTCTAAGTCCGGTAATATCATGAGAAAAAGAAAATTTAACAACTGATGATAAAAGGTCTACAAACATAGAAAGGAACATAGATTTCGGCGCGCATTTTAAGAGTTTTTGGAACAAATATCAAACATGCCATGATATCAAAAACAACTCAAGTTATTTTTTTGTTCGTCCCATGATGCGACTTTCTGCCCGGGGAGTTGGTGGCGATAACTTCGAACTATCTTGGCTTGTTTATTCGCATCTTGCTGTAAACTCCTCGAGTTATGACGACTTTTGAAACCGACTGCGTATCATGGAAAGTATATTCCATGATCATACTGCATTATCTACAGTTGATATTAAGCTGTAAGTGGTAGTTTTTTTGGACTTAGCAAAAATTTCGAAAATTTTATTTTTTCCAAAATTTTACCCGAACATCATGAAATGACTGACATAATTTTCAATTTCCGACACTTAGAATAATTTTCATGAGCTGATATTTTACTGGACTTTGAAATTTTTGCGTATATTTTTTAATTCTTTACTTTTTACAGAAAAAGCATTTTTTTGGGACTAAGACAATTTTCGGGAGTTTGGAAACATGATAAATTATGTTGATGTTTATTTTTGCTTTGAACCAAAATTTCGGAAAAATCGACGAAATTACAGGAAATTTTTGTCCGATTTTTACAAAAACATCAGTTTGTTCCTAAAATAATGTCCCTAACAAAACGTCTTTATTGAAATTTTGAAATTCGAAAGTTGGTTTTTAATAATTATTGATATACCCCCTACAAAAATCGTTCCGGCAATTAGAAAATTTACGGGATCACGACAAGATTTTTGGTAGAATTTATTTGATTTTTTGGACTTAGCAAAATTTTGGCTTTTGGCCAGTAAAATGTTTTCATCACTTAAAAATTTTTCGAGAGCAGGAAACTGAAAAAAAATTGGGACTTAGAAAATTTTTGGGAGTTTGGAAACATGATAAATTATTTTGATGTTTATTTTTGCTTTGAACCAAAATTTCGGAAAAACCGTCGAAATTACAGGAAATTTTCGTCCGATTTTCACAAAAACATCAGTTTGTTCCTAAAATAATGTCCCTAACAAAACGTCTTCATTGAAATTTTGAAATTCGAAAGTTGGTTTTTAATAATTATTGATATACCCCCTACAAAAATCGTTACGGCACTTAGAAAATTTACGGGATCCGTATCACGACATGATTTTTGGTAGAATTTATTTGATTTTTTGGACTTAGCAAAATTTGGCTTTCGGCCAGTAAAATATTTTCAACACTTAAAAATTTTTCTAGAACAGGAAACTGAAAAAAAATTGGGACTTAGAAAATTTTTGGGAGTTTGGAAACATGATAAATTATTTTGATGTTTATTTTTGCTTTGAACCAAAATTTCTGAAAAATCGTCGAAATTACAAGAAATTTTCGTCCGATTTTTACAAAAACATCAGTTTGTTCCTAAAATAATGTCCCTAACAAAACGTCTTCATTGAAATTTTGAAATTCGAAAGTTGGTTTTTAATAATTATTGATATACCCCCTACAAAAATCGTTACGGCACTTAGAAAATTTACGGGATCCGTATCACGACATGATTTTTGGTAGAATTTATTTGATTTTTTGGATTTAGCAAAATTTGGCTTTCGGCCAGTAAAATATTTTCAACACTTAAAAATTTTTTTAGAACAGGAAACTGAAAAAAAATTTGGGACTTAGAAAATTTTTGGGAGTTTGGAAACATGATAAATTATTTTGATGTTTATTTCTGCTTGAACCAAAATTTCGGAAAAATCGTCGAAATTACAGGAAATTTTCGTCCGATTTTTACAAAAACATCAGTTTGTTCCTAAAAAAACGTCTTCATTGAAATTTTGAAATACGAAAGTTGGTTTTTAATAATTATTAATATACCCCCTACAAAAATCGTTCCGGCACTTAGAAAATTTACGGGATCCGTATCACGACATGATTTTTTGGTAGAATTTATTTGATTTTCAGGACTTTGCGGAATTTTTGCTCTCAGCCAGTTGAATATTTTTCAACATTTTGAAAAATTATTTTGATAAGAAACATTACCAGGCTTATTGAAATTTTACTGTGGATTTTAGGACTTATGCAATTTTAGGAATATTTTCATAAACTTTTATTTTTAATTTAAAAAAAAATGGAATATAGAGACTTTGGATTTTTCGTGATTTGGAAAATTATTGTGACATTTTGGCAATTCAACGCTTTCTCCACAATTTTTTAATGAGTTTTTAAAGTAAAATAATTTTTCAACTTTGAAAAATCTTGTTTTGATGTAATTGCGTATATTCCTGCAATATTACTCATATTTGTGAAGAGGAAGAAGGGGAGGGGGGTCTGAATTGTGGCGGGGTGCATTAAAAACCAATAAAATTATTTTTGGGATCAAAATCTACTTTATGAACTTGATATGATTTTTGGAAGATTTCAGTTGTTTGCTACTATAAACTCAACTTGATGTGGCATTGTTGGTCAAATAAACTCAACAAGATTTTTCGCAGATACGCCTCGAACAATTTATGTTCGTGGCCATGTTCGGTTATCTCTTAACCATACCCTGGGGTGAACTTGACTTGTTCGTGTTTTTACGAACATGGGTAGATTTTTCCAAGATGCAACTTTCTGCCCGGGTAGTGAACTTGGTAAAACCTAGATGACCGCAGACTTCTTATTGACGTTTAAGCCTGCTCATCCAACATAACCCCTCGTGGAAAGATGCAGACGCGCGCCCGGACTTGACATTTGGAGTGATCTTGGGTTCGATACTTGCCCTGAGGATTCTTCATCAAAAAGGAAAACTGAAAATGCAGCAACGGGAACCAGCAGCAGCAGCAGAGTATTAGCAAGCGATGTTGATTAGCACTCAAACATGATTGAAAAAAAAATGATCTCAAAACCATAATAATGAAATTGAATGATTTTTTATGGTTGATATTTTTATTATTCAGCTACTATTTAAAGTGTCGGAAAGTGACATTTTACTCACAAATAAAGTATTAAATAAAGAAAAAAATTCTCTTAAGCGAACACCTGGGACGTATTTTTATGAAAAACCTCTTTCACATTCTTGCCTGCCACGATATGTTCTTAAACGGTTCTCAAAACGTTTGCCTAACTCACTTCTTAATCTGATGGGCAGGATGTTGTTAAACGGTTCTAACAACGTTTACCTAACCCGGTTCAGAATCTTATGGTCATGAGTTCTTATGACATGTTCAACAAACGTTCTCTATGCAAGTATGACTTGCACTTGCAAAACTAATTCAAAACACGCACTTTTCTAACAGATGAGGAGATGTTCAACAACAGAAAAACGTGCGCTTTTTCCAGCGTTCAAGAGTTCTCGGGGACGTTCGGAAAACATAGTAAATGAGTTCAACAACCAGTTCGGAAATCTCTTGGCGAACATATGTGCTACTTGGGAAAGAATACCAATATATGGTGTTCGACCATTGACAAATTCTGCAATTTTGCAATATCAAAACAATACCTTTAATTGGTATGATAGCACATTTTGCTCTTGCATAATCCTTAAGACAAATTTTAAAGGGTCCAGGAATACCAAAATTTTGTATTGATACCAGAGAAAGGTATTATTACGCATTTCCCTTGTTATTTACCCATGCTCGGGTTTGGCTGTTGCATATGGATTTTTTCCGTTTTTTCACTAACTGCAACTGTTGCACTAAAAATGGTATGAAAATACCAAATTTTGGTATTTCTTGTGCACATACCAGCGACCAAAATGTGTTCTTGGTTGCCCAGTAATAGATGGTAAAATACCATGAAATCATACCAAAATCATGTATTTGGAACATCACAGGAATACCAAAATCTGGTTTTCCAAGGGCGCGGGAATACCTAAAAATAAAACCATGGCAATACCAAGTTTTGGTATTAAAGCAATGTTCAAAAATCCAGAAGACCTCAACTTGGTATTGAAATGGTTTTATTTTGAGGTATTATTTTACCCTTGGAATAACATGGTTTGGTATTGTTGTGCCCTTCCACATACAAGACTTTGGTATGATTTCATGGTATTTTACCATCTATTACTGGGCAACCAAGGGCACATTTTGGTCCCTGTTATTTGCCCAAGTAATACCAAAATTTGGTATTCCCGTGTTATTTACCCCTGTATCCTTAAGTTGATCAAACAATAAACAGCGTGCCACCACGGTCTCACTGACCTCCTACCCCTCTACCCCTCGTTACACCTTGTCACGCTTGTGATAACTGACCCCTCCTCCTCGAGAACGTGACGTACTTTATGGATGACGCCTTATATTTTTATGTAGTTACTCTCCCGGCAAGCATCTGTATAGGGGAGAAAAGCAACTCGCGACAATATTTTGAGGCTAGGTATGATTTTCATAAAGTATTCGCCTCCTTTTCTCTCCCACAAAAAAAAACTGGGGCAATGTACCTGTCAAACTAGGCCAAAATGTTAAAGTCACTCACAAAATGAACTTTGAGTGATTTGAGTTCTTTTCTGACGTCACGATTTTCTCCTCTATATTTGTTGAGACAATAGAGGAGAAAATCGTGACGTCAGAAATGAGCTCAAATCACTCAAAGTTCATTTTGTGAGTGACTTTAACATTTTGGCCTAGTTTGACAGCTACATTGCCCCCAGTTTTGCTGTGGGAGAGAAAAGGAGGCGAATACTTTATGAAAATCATACCTGTCAAAATTCCTAGCCTCAAAATTTTGTTGCGAGTTGCTTTTCTCCTCTATTCGTGTTTAACTTTTTAACTGATTAATTCTAAGGAGTTTTTAAACCCAAGGCTTGCATACTGTCATGCTGCTGCAGAGATAATTCATGTTTGTAAATGTAGTGTTAGGAGAGAACAACATAACCAGTCACCAAATTCTGCAAGTGATTTTTGTTTTTTGAATTTTTCTGTCAAATTTACAAATTCAGTCTTATAATATAATGAAGACTTGGTTCACAACTGGATGACCTAGATACTGTATGAATAATTTCACAGGTAAATTATATTCATCCGGATATGGATATCAAAAGTTATCGCCAAGCTCCCATCAAACAAAACAGCTAATCGTGCGTGTACGATCTCGACCCCCAGTTCAGTTCACACCAGGGTCGCTAAAAAATCGTTTCGCGCGATCAATGAGTGAAGATATACACACACAGTAAGCGCCACTGCTCTCAACAAAAACAACGCGTTGCTAGTCCCGCTGTGTAACCAAGAAGGAACTCACACCAAAGCGATCGTTCACAATCATCCACTGGGTGGATCTCACCCGATTCGCGTCGTCAAGGGGTTTGTTTATTTGGGACCGCAACGAATCTTGAATCGCGAGCGGAGAGCGATTTCCAAAAATCGCGACTTGTAACAATCCATGATTGTTACAAGAGACGATTTTGGTGTTTAAGGGCAGGACCACGATTATACGGTTTTATTGAGAATAATTGTATTTAATATTTAATGTTTTCTAGAACGATTAGTTTTAATATGAACGATTATAATAAATGAATTTAAACGATTACTTATTTCTGGAGTGTGTTAAACTCATTAAAACTGCATGGGCACGTTGAATGCGTTTCCGTTTGTTTCAGCTCAAAGAACGTGTTCGTGTTTGTGTGTTAATGCAGTTAAATTTGAAGTAAAGGTTGAACAAAGTTGCACAAGCTGTTAACTGCATAAAAATGCGTGATGTGGTGAAGCGCTTTCGACAAGAATTACCTCCCAACAAAAGAGCAACGGGGTTTTTTTTGTACCGTAAAACGGGGTGACTTTGATAGCCGGGGTGACTTTGATAGGTTTGTGATTTTTCCGCAAAATGAAGAATACAATTAAAATACGTACAGAATTGTTTAGAATCATTCTGACCGTGGTAGAAAAGTGTTCAAAGAACCTCAAAAAGAACTTTTCATGAAATTTTGAAAAGTTTAAAAAGTTAGTAAACTAAAGTTAAGAAAATGGTGATGAAACTCATTATTTTAAACTTCTCAAAGTGTCATGATTTTCTCAATGAACATGATATTGAATCGGAAAACGGAATGCATTTTCGGATTTTTTGGACAATTTTCCACTAGGAGAAGGTAAAATAAGTTTGTAAATAATAAAAAATATGTGTGTTTGAAACACAATTTAAAAAAAAACTTCAAATTTATAGGCAATTTCAGTTGAACAAATTTCATGTAAAATGGGAAAACTTGCGATTAGTGCTTCGAATTCAGTATAAAATGCAATATAAATCGATAATTTTATAAACAAAACTAGTTTTTGTAAATTTCAGGAAAAATTCCGACTTTTTAACAATTTTACCTAAAATTTATATTTATTTTGTTAAAAAGCTTATAAACTTTGTTAATTAAATATAAACATTGATTTTTTTTCTTAAAAACAATATCAGCAACTTCAGTAATGGTACATTCAACGTACAAATAAAGTTTAAACATCCTAAATATGATTTTAACAAGAAAAACTCTGACTATCAAAGTCACCCCGGAATTTAAACTAAGAATTTTTAACGTAACTATTTTTCTAATCACTATTGAAAAAACTTTTTTTCCAAAATAGTGCATGAACTTTGTGTGGCCTACCCCAGTACATGTTTTAAAAATAATAATGTTGAGTAAAACCTTACCTGTTGGAAAATATTCCAAAAATAAATTGAAATCCATAATGCTATAACATTTCAGTTTTATTTAACCCTAAGCCTGTATTTCTAGTTTTCAAACGATTGGCATTAATGCCAAGTTTCGACATATTTTAGGGAAATATGAGTATTCCTTAGCAATTACTTCTGTTCGTAAAAAGTAGTGTTTGATTTATTGTTTGAAAAACTTTTTTCATTTAGAAATTGCGGGACAAATGTAAGGAATCAGGAAGTAAATGATTCGTTTCATTCTTATAAGATACTGTATACTGTAGGGACCATCCACAAACCACGTGGACACCCCCCCCCCCCCCTATCGTAGACAATTTCCATACAAATAAAACCTTTTTTGTATGGAGCGTGGGCAATCGCCAACCCCTCCTAACGTGTCAACGTGGTTTGTGGATTTGTGGTTGGTCCCGTATACAGTATACTGTATTATTACCTCATTCTTGACCAATATACCACAATAGACCATTCACCTGAAAGTCAATCCCCTTAACCCTCTACTGCAATTTTTTTGAAAAAGGTTATTTTGAGCAACTTTTGTTCTACGAAAAACATTACTTCACTTGTTTTATGTTCTTCTTGTTTCCTTTTTTTAGTTTTTTAACACTGGAACGCCCAACGCATGCCCAACTTACGCGGACGCCCAACCCTCCCAAAAAAGGTGGAACGGTAACTTCAACTCGCTGGTTCTCGGGCATTACTCAATCAATCGGGACAATTCTTGTTTCCAGTGATTTGTAAGAATGTCTAAATGATCCTAAAATTTTGCAGAACTTGATTTGAACAAATCTGTAATTTCTGCGACCGAAAATATCGTTCCACCTTTTTTAAAAACGACTGCCTCCGCGGAATTTTTGGCGATTTTAACACGCAAAAAATATTGTTTTTGATCACAAAATATACAGATTTTATCAAATTAAGTTCTGCAAAGCTCTAGAATCATCTAGACATCCTAACAAATCACTGGAAAGAAGAATCATCTTGATTGGTTGAGTTATGCCCGAGAACTATTGAGTTGAAGTTACCGTTCCAACTTTTTTGAAGCCTTGGGCGTTGGAATGTTAATTAGCATTTATCTTGTTTAGTTAATGTTTGTTTTTGATAGTATTTGGCCTATTCAAAAAAAAAAACTCTTAAATAATTTGTAAATAAAACCTAAAATACAACTTTTATGTGAGGAAGGCACCAACCACCTTAAGGTGGATTAAGTAACGTTTTTAAATACAATTTTTGAAAAAAAAATAGTTACAATAATCTGGAAACAATCATAAATATTTTTTTAAAGTTTAGCGTATTTAGATAATTTGGGTTTATTCTGAAAATCAGTTTTTTTTAAATATTTTTATATCTGTTTTAGTACAAAGAGTGATTTTAACTTTGAGTGTAGATTTGCATCAAATGGTCACAACTTTGAACTTCGTCTTTTTGATAAATTGATATGTACGATTTACGTTTAAATGCCTCTAATTTAACAACAATGCTAGGGTTCAAATATTTGGGAAGGGGATTTTTAAAGATCGTTTTGGAAATCTTTAAAGCAATAAGTTGTTTTTGGTGAAATACATACTGTACCATGCCATGAAATTTGTAAAAAAAACGAAGTTGACTTTATAGCTGTTGGCCACCATTGCTAGTACCAACCACTAGTGTCTTCCTTTTTATCTACAAGGACTTCGCCGCCCTGGGCTCCTAAGTGTATGAAAGTATGGCACGGAGCGACGGCGCCGAATACCCATATTTACACAAAGAATTTTAGAGCGCCCGCCGCGGGATTCGGACCGGCGACCTCTGGATTGTGAGTCCAGTGCGCGGTCCGATTGATCCACACGGGCGGGACATGAAATTTGTAAAGAAACTATTAAATAGGGCCAATATGCAGCTTCAAAGGAGAGGGCTGCACGGACACTTTTTTGATACTCTGTATTTCAAATCACACCACAAATTGTCGTAAAAGAGCCGACTTATATCCGAATATACTGGACTAACTATCCCAAAAGTCGCTGGTTCGAATTAAAGCGCAGGAATTCGGCTTCATCTCCCCGAACCATACCTTCACACTTAGGTGACCCGGGTGTGAAAGTCTGTATCAAAACACAAGATGCTAGCCATTGGTACAAGTGGTCATGACCACGAGCCACGAGGTTTGTAGGCTTCCGAAAGGCTAACATGTGCTATAAAATACACCCTGTACACTGAATCCGTTCCTTGGTGCTGTTTAAAAAGTTATCTTTTCTCGCCTTTTTCAAGAATATTGCATAAAAATCGTGAGGTTTTTTTATATGTCCTGTAAACAAGCAAACCAATTTCTTATAGAAGAAACATCAAAACTCTTGCTAGAATTGCATTGCGTAAGCAAGCAAAAAGAAAACACGTGGCGCGCAAATCACAGTAACCAATGAGGAAATTCGCGCCGACAAGACCACCCCGGCGCTCACTGGGTTCCACCTTCAGTGATTGCTAGGAAAAGCAATCGGTAGCGCTCTCTGTGCGACAGCAAAAGTTGAGTCGCGGGTTGTTACAAGAGACGACTCGAGAGAGTCATGAGGGTTTTCTCTCTCGAGATAAAAAATAAACTTTCAGTCAGAGGTTGTTACGATCGCAGATTGTTACAACCCATGATTGTCGCTGAATCAGCTCTTGTTCGCGCTCCATGCACCCCTGGTTCACACCATTCACTTCAAAGCTTCGAAGCATTACATTGCCCAGATTCGGTGTCAGGGATCTTCCCTGGCGATGCTCCACACACGACACTATACGGCACATCCCTGCGGCCACTTCCAGGGCAGCAATTTGACTGAAAACTCTTCATTCATTATTCAAAACCGGCCACAAACGTGTAGTATACACATATCTTTGTTGACAACGGGTCAGTTGCTAGGTTACTGCCCTCGACGGTCGTTCCGTAGCCAACTTGGTTGCAACATCGTCGCCTTGTCTGGTCTAACCCTTAAAGCCCGTCGGCTTTTTGGCGGTCAATCTGCTCCAGATTCCACGTCCAAAGATGACGATCCCCCTTTTCATGAATCACTTCGTCGACAGAAAAGTATGACTTTGTATCGATTTCTAGTGAAGCAACACAAACACATTTGCAGCACGCAGCATCCTCACACAACCGTGGAAAAGTAGGCGTGGGGCTGTGTGCGTGCTTGGTGGGAAAATCACGGAACGCTTTTCCCGTGGGGGAAATTCCATCGACGAGTCCTGCACCGTAGTAGGGCACTTGCACCAGCGGTTGTCTGTCTGCGGCACCAACACCAGGCAAGCGCTTTTACACAAGCTCACCAATACTAGCGCGAGCAGGTGGTGGAAAAACTCGTTGAACATTGGACACGTTTTTCACACCATTTTCCGGGTTTTCCACAGCAAGTGGAGGAGGGTGTGTGTAGAAGCCGCACACAAAGTCAAATAAATTAATATCGATTTTTGTTGGTTGGCGTGCGTACTCTGCCCCCCGTCCTCCCCGCCAGTGTGGCCAGATTCTGGCACCACTGTGCATACATGTTTAATCGAGTTCCGACGCCTAATTTCGCCACGATTAATGGCGATGATGACTGCTGCTGCTGCTACGAGGGGTGGTGGTGGCGGGGTCACAAATTTATGTTTGTTTTTCCTGTCCCCTCTGGAGCCACCACCACCGGACTCACGTGACTGACCTTTGGAATGCGCCACGTCGACTTTAATGTGGCGTTCTGGGTGGATGGAACTTTAATAATATGTAACTTGTACGGCACGCGTTGGGAGCGGGATTTAATGAATGCGTTTTTCTTTTCGTTCTTACAGCATATTTCGAGCAATCCTGAGGACATTCATGTGCTTCGTGATGTATGCATATGGACGAATGTCGGGAAAGTAAAGTGACATACGTCACGAAACTGTTTCCGCAAAGAGCAGGGTCTGGTTCGTGTTTTGTAAGCACCACGTAATGGTTAGGAATTAACTTTCACTTTTTAAAGCAAATCCTCTCTACTCTGTATAACATATTATGATTACCAGGATGCCAGGAGATAGTGATTTACGAGTTTATGAATCTTGCATTTTTCGAGAAGTTTTAGAATCCCGGAATATTCAAAATTATGATTGTTTGGAAGTGAACAAAAAACGAACCATACACTTTAACGACTGTGGTATCTATTGTAAGTTTCTGCTCGAACCAAGGAGTTCAAAGGCTTGAATGGGGAGAGCACCCAAACCTCTTCCTACTCTAAGGAACCTTCCACCCCAAAGTTCGAACCGACGACCTTTGGATTGCGAGTCCAACCGCCGCCAGCGATTCCACCGGAGCAAGCTTGGTTTGGTGTGTTGTTTGTCTTTATAGCAGGAAGACGACTCCCACACCTGGAATGCCTTAACGGCCTAACAACAAATAAAAAAAATATCTGCAACAGCCTAACTTTAAGACCATCGGTAGAAAACTGCACAAATTTGACAGATTTATTTATTTATTTTTAATCGGGCGTAAATCCTTGAATTATGGTGAATTTCTTATCATTCAAATCGGCCAATAAATTGTTGATTGATGGAATTTGAAAGAGTTAGCGTCTGATATTCACTGAAATCGATATATTTTTATGCGTTTTATATCAAGTTTTTAAAGAAAAACACCGACCCTTGAAATCCACAAATTCAGAACACTTTTTTTCTTACGAATTTACTTTGAATCTCTCCAGGAGTACATTTTTTTACAAAACAATGATTTTACACACTGAAACCAATGAAACTCGAGCTTCGAAATGTTTATGAATGGTCTGATTATGTTTTTGTGAAAATATCAGTTAAATTGAGGTGTTCCACAATTGTGGAAGGTACAATAATATCCCACAATTATGGAACATGCAATTCGGAGGCAGTGTTTTGCTGCTCAGGATAAAATAGCCATGAAATGCAGTTTTTGTGTAAAAAGTACTACTATTACTAGTGTAATAGCAAGAGAATGTCCAAATAGTGGTTCTATAAATAGTAGGGTCGACAGAAAAGATGCATTTGGCATGTTTTTGACAAATTATCACAAAAGTGTTCCGAGTTTGTGGGTGTTCCGAATATGTGGGATGACTTTAGCTTAGAAGGAAGTAGCCTAACGATTTTTAAACTAAAGGGGTAAGATTATTTTCTTTTAAAAACAAGTTGATGTTCTGATTAAATATAAACTTTCTTTCAGGCAAGAAAAAATGCAGAGATATTCTTCAGACGATATGATTATGTTAAAAAGTAAAGTTTATTAAGAACCTGGCTCCGGACTAGCGTGGCTCACGGATCTATGAAAAAGACAAAATTGTTCAATTTTGAACGCCTCGACCGGAATTTAGCCTGAAATTTTGAGTCTTTCAAATGTCTTGCAAGTTTGTTCGGTCTTCAAACATTTTTTTTATTTAAACCTTCCAAAACTCTAGTAGTAGTGTTATTTACCAATAAAACTGAATTGAATTAATACATCAACATTTAAGAACTGTTATATCAAGTTTTGCTCAAGATAAAAAAATGGGCAAGATTTCCAGAAAATTAATTAATAGAGCTTCTGGAAAGTGTGTATTGCAACCTGGGATTCCACATGTTTCTTTATAAATGTCTGTAAAAAAGTATGTGTCTGTCTGTGCAATTGTCTCAAATTCAAAGATATCAATTCACAGTCATGGAATTTCATCATAAATTGCAATTTTAAGCATTTCAAGTCTATAGAAACAAATTTCTGTTGATTTTTTTACAAAATTTTATTTTAATGAAGTTTTTTAAAAGTCTGTGTATCTTAAAAAATGTCTGGCACAAGCTCAAAAGTCTGTGAAACACCGACAAATCTGATTGCAACACACTTTTTCGAATTTTAGGAGGATAAGAACAACGAATAAAATGTTTCAAAACATCTACACTTTAAAATTTCCCCCCAGTGTGACAAGGGTGAACCAAGCACCCCCTTTGGGGGGGAATCCTACATTCAAAATTCGAGCTCGAGTTAAGACGGCGCTGACGGAACGGAAGCGGGTTAAATCAAGCAAAGTTTCCTTCCTGATTTTCCACAACACAACAGCCAGCGGCGATACTCGATGGTTTGGCCCGGAAAATCTGAGGTATTTTTTTCTCCTTCGTCTGTTTGAGTGTGCGCTGCTCGCGCGCTATCTAGATGATGCTGGGTGTGGAAATTGTTTGTTTTGCCAAACATGTCTGCATAGCATGAATAATTTATAATCGTTAAAGAAATTTTCCTCCGATGGTGTACATAAGACCAGTAGCGTGCGGGGGAGGCTATTGTTATCGCAACAGACAACGGAACCTTATCAGATCAGGGGTTCTCTCTCTCTCGAGATGGGGGGATCAAGGCAAAAAGGGTGGATGAATGGTTTTGACGTGGAAAACTGTGGGCGCGTTGGAAATTGTTTGAGTTTTCCGAGAGTTTGTTCTGCTTTTGAACAAAACCATGCGGGATTGTGCGAACAAAGGATTCGGGATGCCACAAAGGGTTTGGAATGTATAGGGGGGTTCTGCTAACGGGATTCCATCTTTTAAAATGATATGAATAAAGTGAATAAATTTTAGTAGTGTTCGACAATAAAACAGTAATGATTTATTTAAAAAGAAAACAGCTCAGAACGTGAAATAGTGAAACCGTGAACTTTCCACAGTGTATCGCGGACTCCCCATTCACACACCTACAAATTGCACGTGCCAAAGAGTCCTCCACTAACAACAACAACAAAACAGAGAATGAAATGTCTCTACTTGAGCGCTTCCCGCCCGTTTGTCACGAAGGGAAAATTTATATAAGAATACATATTTGCAACCCCGCCAACACAAATTCCCCGCTATGTGAATCACTCTAAGGATTTTCAAGGAAGGGTGGCAAAAGAGTGCTGCTGAGGTGGTAGGGGGGTTGATTCTACCTCTTTTATGTACCACCCCCATAATGCGCATGTCCCAGCATCCCTGGCCACCACCATCACACATAAGGCAGCGCTATCAGGGAGGGAAGACTAAAAGGAATCACATAATCGTAAAGATTTACTCGATTTGAGCTCGCTATCTCGTTCTTGCTCGTTGGCAGTTTCCTTGGCAGGTTTTCTCAACCCCCCTCGGAAAAAGGAAAATCTGAGAGGGGAATGTGAGATCCGCTCGAGATTGGACGTTTTATCGCGATGAAGATGCTTACCTCCAACCTCCCATCCCCTTAGCATCTCCAAGTGGGGTTTGCTTCAATTTTGTGTACGTTTCCGGGGTTTTTCGGTGAGTTGGGGGTTGGGAGGGTTTCTTCCGTTTGCTGATTGAGAGGGTTTAAATCCCCTTAAGTGGAATGGTCCTGCATGTGTTGGTGTCGGGCAATTTTAGCGAGGATGTGAATGAGAATGTGTTTTTCCTTCAAGAATCGAGTTGATTTTTCCCCTGGAAGCAAACAAAGTAAGGGCAATGTACTTTACCGAGAGGATGTGAAGACATAAAGTATTTTCAAATGCTTTAACTTACTTTTAAAGGAGAACATACTTGAAAAAATGCAGAAATTAAAATCAATTCTACCAAAAAATATTAATTCTTTCATCAACATAAATCAAAAAGAGAACCATTTCAATTACAAGAGCAAACCCAAATCCCACAAAACTTCTCGTCAACCACCAGCACACTAATTTGATTAATGTCCTGTCTAATTTGATACTTCCTCGCTCGCGCGGTAGACATGAGCTTGTCGAAATGTATCCAGAGCGTGAAACCGAAGCCAAACTATGCCCTGCCGGGCGATCGAAAACTAGTTCTTGTCCATCCCAGAAGCGACAACGAACAACAATTTGCGCTCGTCACAAATCTTTCAATTAAAGTGTTTGTTGGCATCGTGCACACTTCGCATAATATTTTGAATTTTGTAAGAAAAACTATTTTTGTCTAATTTGTCTTTTTTGTCTTTTTTTTCTTTTTTGTCTTTTTTGTCTTTTTTGTCTTTTTTGTCTTTTTTGTCTTTTTTGTCTTTTTTGTCTTTTTTGTCTTTTTTGTCTTTTTTGTCTTTTTGTCTTTTTTTGTCTTTTTTGTCTTTTTTGTCTTTTTTGTCTTTTTTGTCTTTTTTGTCTTTTTTGTCTTTTTTGTCTTTTTTGTCTTTTTTGTCTTTTTTGTCTTTTTTGTCTTTTTTGTCTTTTTTGTCTTTTTTGTCTTTTTTGTCTTTTTTGTCTTTTTTGTCTTTTTTGTCTTTTTTGTCTTTTTTGTCTTTTTTGTCTTTTTTGTCTTTTTTGTCTTTTTTGTCTTTTTTGTCTTTTTTGTCTTTTTTGTCTTTTTTGTCTTTTTTGTCTTTTTTGTCTTTTTTGTCTTTTTTGTCTTTTTTGTCTTTTTTGTCTTTTTTGTCTTTTTTGTCTTTTTTGTCTTTTTTGTCTTTTTTGTCTTTTTTGTCTTTTTTGTCTTTTTTGTCTTTTTTATCTTTTTTGTCTTTTTTGTCTTTTTTGTCTTTTTTGTCTTTTTTGTCTTTTTTGTCTTTTTTGTCTTTTTTGTCTTTTTTGTCTTTTTTGTCTTTTTTGTCTTTTTTGTCTTTTTTGTCTTTTTTGTCTTTTTTGTCTTTTTTGTCTTTTTTGTCTTTTTTGTCTTTTTTGTCTTTTTTGTCTTTTTTGTCTTTTTTGTCTTTTTTGTCTTTTTTGTCTTTTTTGTCTTTTTTGTCTTTTTTGTCTTTTTTGTCTTTTTTGTCTTTTTTGTCTTTTTTGTCTTTTTTTTGTCTTTTTTGTCTTTTTTGTCTTTTTTGTCTTTTTTGTCTTTTTTGTCTTTTTTGTCTTTTTTGTCTTTTTTGTCTTTTTTGTCTTTTTTTGGCTTCTTATCTATCTTGTGTACAGTCAGAAGTGACTTAAACGATTGGTCTTCTTGACTTCTTGACTGCTTGACTGCTTGACTGCTTGACTGCTTGACTGCTTGACTGCTTGACTGCTTGACTGCTTGACTGCTTGACTGCTTGACTGCTTGACTGCTTGACTGCTTGACTGCTTGACTGCTTGACTGCTTGACTGCTTGACTGCTTGACTTCTTGACTGCTTGACTGCTTGACTGCTTGACTGCTTGACTGCTTGACTGCTTGACTGCTTGACTGCTTGACTGCTTGACTGCTTGACTGCTTGACTGCTTGACTGCTTGACTGCTTGACTTCTTGACTTCTTGACCATGATCTGTGTGTTTCAGTAGCAATTCCTCCTGTCGTCATCGTCCGGTGTAGTCCGGTAGTGCCAGCCGTGACAGCTTCCCCCAGATGCGGGTGATTAAAGAAGGAAGAAGAATTACCCGACTCACTCGGTGAAGGGAATGTGACGCGGAACCCCAGAGCCGATGGACAAGTGTCCGGTGAGCGCGCGCGCGGAGAGCGAAATCCAACGCAATCCAATTAATTTTGATCCCTGGACCTATGCTTGATGCTTGGCCGACCGGGGGGAAAAAGATGGATTTGGATTGTTTTAATTTGAAATTATTCATTCGATGTCACGGAGGCTTGGGCTTTGAGATTCCGAGCTCAGTAGGAAGAAGGAAAACAAAGAACTGGCTGGAAGAAAACTTGGTCGAAACTGGTCTTCGGGGATTCCTAATTAAAAATGATTCGGATATCGATAGCCGCGGGTTCGCGGGTTGCGTCCAAATCGATAAAAGCCAATTAATAACACCTCCGTTGACAGTTGGCGTTTTCGGGGATGCTGAACGCAGGAAACCTGTGACGGGTTATTGACGAAAGAAGCGATATCAGGGAAAAAGGGTGTGAAGAGGCTCGGACTATTCGGTAATAATTCATGAAGCTCGCCAAGTCATTCTGGCAGACAGGCGGCGGCCTGGATGTGGATCATGACGGGTGAGTTTTTCGGGAAGCACCGTTCCGAACCCGGGACAGCTGTAGATTTCCCTTGAGCGTGTTAAGCTATAGGTAATAAATGATTGATCAATCTTTTCTACACACGCGGGTGAGAATCTAGTTCACATTCCACGGTGAGATTTCAACGCCGGATGACTAGCCAAAGATGAAATCCATTTACGATTTCGAATAAAAACGATTGGAAATCAAGCAATCTCAAAATAAAGTACACATCAAAGATTCAATCGTCCCGGGCAATTAAATCCCAATAAACCACATATCTTTAATTGAAATCGAAGATATTTTGAGTCAATGTCACACACACAACTTTAATTCCCCCCTCATATCTCACTCTCTCGAGGGGACCAGTAATTCCAGATTCCCCTGCATGGTCATAACTTGAACATCTTGCTACGAGGGGAAATGCGACGACGACGACGACCAGTGTCATTAAATAATTTGTTGCACTTGATTCTGCAGCCGGAGGTCGAAGCATGGCAAATAGAAAAGACCACAATTGAACTGACAGCTGACAACTGGAAGAGAGAGAAAAAAAAC
The DNA here is from genome assembly GCF_016801865.2 of Culex pipiens pallens. Lineage (NCBI taxonomy): Eukaryota > Metazoa > Arthropoda > Insecta > Diptera > Culicidae > Culex > Culex pipiens. Next base: position 104,792,390 of record NC_068937.1, on the reverse strand, counting down.
TTGAAACATTGGGTAGTACGCCTAATGAATGTGTAACGACAGTTTGAGTCATGTTTTGCAGTGACTTTGGTGTGATGTTGTGCAATTTTTGCAACGAAAGTGATCGAACAGTTGCGTTTAATTGCTTGGAAATTACATGGTTTGCTGTAGCTTTACATGGATTTTGAAGTAAACTACATTACTGATAAGTACAAAGGGGTGTCCAAGATCATCCTAGAAATCCCTGGAGTTTGGACTTCTCGTTTGTTGCGGCGACTATTTAGACAACAATTCAACCAAACTTCAAACACCTCACTATTGCTTCATTGTAATCTTTTAGCATATTTTTCATCCCCGCACAAGATTAATGTTTGTCTTTCCTTCCTTCAACTACAGTCACTACAAAGCGCCGCGCGCCGGGCAGGGACGTCGTGCGCCAACTGCAAGACGACCACGACGACGCTCTGGCGGAGGAACCAGGGCGGCGAACCTGTTTGCAACGCCTGCGGCCTGTACTACAAGCTGCACAACGTAAGTACCTACCGATCCTTCATCGCAGAGCGTATTGAGATGTAATAACTACCGGGGTTCTACAAAGTTGTAACTTATAGTAATGCATATTAGCGACGCTTGCAACCAAAACTTCTCTTCCAAAATTCCGCCAAAACATTTCGTAAGACACAAACGTCCCCCTCCACCAGTCAGCATGTCCCGGACATCCGCACCGCATCGATCGAAGATTCATTTTCGGGTGATATATCCTCTCCTCCGGAAGCCAACTTCCGAAACCCCGCTGCTGCTGGTGATTCCGCCGGATGGCATACCATAGTTCATTTGGCGGACACATTGCATGAAATTTACTGCACGCGCGCTTTCCTCCCAAGTGCGAGACTTCTGGTCTGAGCACAAAGAATTTATTAATGGGCTAATCATCCGCCCTGTGCGATTGTTTGGGCTAGAGAGCCTATATGTAGGTCCCTAGTTTGGGCGTGTGGCGAAGGCGAGGACATTCCAGTATCCGATTTGGCTGGAAATTAATGCCTTTAGGAGCGTGAACTATGTCCACAATTGAGTGCGTGAATAATAGTAGTTTGTGACACGATTTGGCATTCCGACTTGAAAGGACCACCTTAAATCTCGAAATAGATAAAGTAAGCAAAATATAGGAAAAATTTCTCTTGTACAGTCCAGGCTCGATTATTCCAATTCATCTAATCTAATCTAATCTAATCTAACACAAACGCAGCCAGTCCGATGAAAGCATGCTGGAAAGTCTTGTGATTAGATTACGCCCCAAGCACTTTTCTTGTCATTATTAATAATTGCAGTACATTCGAGAACACCCGAAAATGTATTACAAAAATTAAAGCGGCCAGCCCTACTACGTTGTGTTTACCGCAGAGAGGATTCTGAGAACGGACAGCGTGGACATACCGTACCAAACGCTCCGATTTATCATTGCATTGGTGTTTTGTAGGGTGTGTCTAGTGTGCGGTCATATAAAAATATATAATAAAAATATAATATATAATAATAAAATATAATGTAATTGGAAAGTCCTCACCAAATTCCTTGACGATGCTTCTCTTTCGATTTGAGTCTTTCCTCTCTCTTTACTCTTTGAAGGGATCTGGCTTTTCCGAGCCAGACAGGAGCCAAACCCATCACCTTCCGCTTACAAGGCGACCCGTACCCTCACGGCCACGGTAGCTTGGCGAAATAGTTGTCCTTTGCAAAGTTGAAAAAATCGCTTCTGGAAACATTCGCTGCCTAAACCACTATCTTTGCTCAGATCACGAACAACTCATTATTACTTTCACAATGATCAATAATGCACAAATTTTTAAAATAATTTTATTGTTGTTATTGTTTCCTTTTTTTCGGCAAATAAACACTGCACACATCAAAACAAATGAACAAAACACCTCAAAATATCGTTATTTTGGAAAACAAAACTGCTAAACTTCCTAAAGGAGGAGTGAATTTATTCAAAATCACAACAAGCAGAAAGTCTGTGCTACTCGGAACGAAACATCTGCTAGATTTTTATCTCAATTAGAAATCGTCATCACTGCGCGCATTGACTTTTCGCTTTGGAAGCTTTTCGTGTGGAAGCTTTTATAGCATCAAATTATGGCAACTGTCACTTTTCTTGTCCACCAGTCCACCGGAGCTTTTTCCATTCTGCGGCCCCGTCATGGAGCAAAACAAAATCACCCGAAAATACGTTTTAAACGATTAGAACACAAAACACTTCATAACACAGCGATAACACACAACTTTTGCAAACGATTGATACCCGATTTATGATATATACACTCAAATATCACTATTTAAAAATAAAATTACCACGGAGCGCGTCGCGATAACAACCGTGCTAGCTGGCAGCGTTGCCAGATCTCCCAGGCTCGATTATTCTAATTCACTTCGAAAAGTCAAATCTTCGGATAACCGAACCACAAAAAAATATTTTTTCGTTGTCTTATTTTTGATTATCGATATGACCCCCTAAACTACGGTAAAATGATTTAGAATTTTTAAATCCAAGATGGCGGCCACAATGGCGGTGATTTTTTTTTAAAATGCATTTTGTTGTTTACATTCAACTTTTTAATTTTGACTAAAATGGGATCGCAGAACTCTAATTCAAGCAAAACTATGTAAATGGGTCAATTTCGGAGGGTTTAAACCAACCGGACCCTAAGATGACAGTTTTTGTGAGTTGTGCGTATTCAATTCTTTGTGTAAATATGGGTATTCGGCGCCGTCGCTCCGTGCCATACTTTCATACACTTAGGAGCCCAGGGCGGCGAAGTCCTTGTAGATAAAAAGGAAGACACTAGTGGTTGGTACTAGCAATGGTGGCCGACAGCTATAAAGTCAACTTCGTCGTCGTATTCACCGACAGATGGCAAGTGGGCCGCCCATTAAATACGCAAATACGCAAAATTTGCATAGGAAACTTTTTTTTCGTGGCGGCTTTTGCCATATTTGAAAGTGGCGTATCTCCAAACAAGTTTAAAAAAAAATATTCCAGAATACTAATTTTGTCGTTTTAAACCAAAAGAAGGCAAAAACTATATTTATTTAAACTATTCGCCATTTTCAAAAGTTTTGCTAGATATTATCGAAGGCCGCCATCTTAGGCCCACTGGGCCCAAGATGGCGGGGTACGCTCAGTTTGTATGGGAGCTATCAACATGCTCCCGGGCTGGTTTAAACTAATATATCCCTCTCACGTCAGTTGATGTTTACATTAGGGAGCGTTCTTTTATTACGTAACGCAAAAAAAATGATTTTATTATATATTTTGTATGGAGCGTAACACGGCTTTGGACCCCTCCCACCCTCACAACTGCGTTACGTAATAAAAGAACGCTCTCATTAGGAACGAGAAGGATAGACTCTACAAGGCTTTCTAGGCCCAGTGAAAAAAAAATATAATTTAACCCAAAAATGACGAACTTCTCGTCACAGTGTCCTGATGCAAACAATGATCGAGCTCAAGCTGTCACAGCCCTGCGGAGCATGTAGGCTGACATATCGAGTGGTCAGTCAAAAAAAACCAGCTAGAGGTCGCCTGACAAAAAACTTTTGCTAGAAAGAGAAAGGAAACCTGATGCAATCAAACGTCCAGCTGTAATGTAAACATACTTTGAATGTGTTGGTAAATTACTCACTAGAAAGCCTTATGGTTACACTTCGATATTGGCCCAATTACATTATTTTGCTAGAATTTGATGTTTAAAGTAAGAATTTTTCCTGTTTATTTCCCAAATCGATCACAAATTATTTTCTCAAGCTACAGATTTTTGAACATTTACGATTACAGTGGACGTTATCGACCTTCTCGATATCAATATTGCTCCAGCCTTCAATACATTTTTCAGTCCCTTCAAATAGATTGCTTTGATTTTTCGTTATATAATTTGATAACTCCCGCTCTCGACGGTTCCTTCAATATCGACAACGAGAGAGTCCTCTGTATTATCAAAATATTTGTTTATTTTCCTAATCTCTTTAAAATTTTGGTGTTTTTTTTTTATTTTCTGTTTAGTTTAAATTTAGAACTGACATAAAATATATGAATAATAATAAACATAGCAAAATGTATAAAACTTCTACCGTCATCTGGGGTGAATCGGGACACATGGGGCGAATTAGGACAGCTGTTTTAGCAATGTTGCAGCCTAATATTTTGATATTTTTGAGTGGTTTCTGAGAGACCAGCTTTAGAGCAACAAAATGTGTACCGTAAAACGGGGTGACTTTGATAGCCGGGGTGACTTTGATAGGTTTGCGATTTTTCCGCAAAATGAAGAGTACAATTAAAATACGTAAGGAATGGTTTAGAAACATACTGACCGTGGTAGAGAAGTGTTCAAAGTATCTCAAGAAGAATTTTTCATAAAATATTGAAAAGTTTATAAAGTTAGTTAACTATAGTTAAGAAAATGTTGATGAAAGTCATTATTTAAACTTCTCAAAGTGTCATAATTTTCTCAATGAACATGATTTTTAATCGGAAAACTGAATGCATTTTCGGATTCTTTGGACAATTTTTCACTAGGAGAAGATTAAATAAGTTTGTAAATAATAAATAATATGTGTTTTTGAAACACAATTAAAAAATATCTCCAAATTTATAGGCAATTTCAGTTGAACAAATTTCGTGTAAAATGTGTAAACTTGTGATTCGTGCTTCGAATTCAGTATAAAATGCAATATAAATCAATAATTTTAGAAACAAAACTATTTTTAAACAAATTTTAGGCAAAATTCCGACTTTTTAACAATTTTACCTAAAATTTGTATGTAAAAGCTTATAAACTTAGTTAACTAAATATAAACATAGATTTTTTTTCTTAAAAACTCATCAGCTACTTTAGTGATGGTACATTTAACGTACAAATAAAGTTTGAACATCTTAAATATGATTTTAACAAGAAAACCTATGAATATCAAAGTCACCCCGGAATTAAAACTAAGAATTTTTAACGTAACTATTTTTCTAAATACTATTGAAAAAACTTTTTTTCCAAAATAGTGCATGGACTTTGTGTGTCCTACCCCAGTACATGTTTTAAAAATAATAATCTTGAGAAAAACCTTACCTGTAGGAAAATATTCCAAAAACAAATTGAAATCCTATCAAAGTCACCCCGGTTTACGGTACATCCATTTCCAAATTTGAAACATTCAACTGCTCTGAAACGTGCTGTCCCTATTCAGACTGTTGTGCCAATTCCCCTCAGATGACGATACCTATTCCTGATGTCCGAAGTAGCCATTTTGCTTCATTGGTTTCTTCATACTAGTTCATACAAGTTTGGCCGCTGTCCTTACAAAAGTGATATGAAAATATTCAAAAATCTGTATCTTTGATTTTCAATCTATTTGGTTCTTTCGACAAATTTTTAAGGGAATAACTTTTCAGAAAAAAGGGATAATGGAAACCAAATCACGATTTTTAATGCATTTTGCCTTCCTCACTGAGGTATGGCTATAATCCTGCTCGAAAATTGAACTTTTGAAAAACAGCTCGTAGACCTATATTCATGTATACCTATCGACTCAGAATCGAAAACTGAACAAATGTCTGTGTGTGTGTGTATGTGTGTGTGTGTGTATGTATGTATGTGTTCAAAATTCTTGCCAAGTTTTCTCAGCACTGGCTGGACCGATTTTAATCAAACCGGTTGCATTCGACTTGGTTTAGGGTCCCATACATCTCTAGTGAATTGTTTGAAGTTTCGATAAGTAGTTCAAAAGTTATATATAAAAATGTGTTTTCACCATTATCCGGATCTAACTTATATGCATGAAAACTATGTCCGGATCCATCATTCAACCCATCGGTGGTTAGGTAATCAAAAGACCTTTCCAACGAGTTCAAAACATTGAAGATCTGGCAACCCTGTCTCGAGATATGGCCACTTAAGTAATATTTATGTACTTTTTGGAAGCCGGATCTCACTTAAATGTATGTAAACGATGTCCGGATCCATCATCTGACCCATCGTTGGTTAGGTAATCGAAAAACCTTTCTAACGAGCTCACAACATTGTTGATCTGGCAACCCTGTCTCGAGTTATGATTACTGAAGTTATATGTGTGTACGTATTTTTCTGGATCTAAAAAAAATAGCTGAAATATGTGTCCAAACCACTCATATTACCCATTGTTGGTAAAAAGTCAGGAAGGCATCAACCACGTAGGTGGATTAAGTTAGTTTTTTTTATACAAAAAAAACTAAAACGTCTTGTTTTTTATTTGTTGTTTTATTTTAGTGAACCAAAAGTGCATGACAGACGTTTTAATTTCGGCCAGGTTATGATTCTTTAAAAAAAGTGATTTTCAGAAATAAATTTTTGAATGGCAAGTTAAATTAACAATTAAACTGCTCTTTTGTGAAATTTTGATAAAGTGAACCATTTTAGAGTTACTATTTAAGGCTGTTTTTTCTAAGAAAAAAACTTTTATTAAATTATACGAAAGAGTCAATTCTTCGTATTTTCAAATATTCAAATATGTTCTTCTCAAATGATTTATTGCATTTTTTATCCAACATTTGAACGCTGAGAAAAAAAATGCTTTAAGTGCTACCTAATTAGCCCTCATTTTTCAATGGACTATATCAATATAATGGAACCTTTGTAATTTTTTTGTCAGGTTCTTTCAGAAGTTCAAAAGCATGGCTCACTTTTAAAAAGGACTTTAGAAGAATTATTTAGTTATAGCAAGAAAATCTCAAAAGTTTGTTTCGATTAGAAATTCGACTTAACACCAAAACTGAAAAAATAATAATATATATCTGTTGTGGATCTACCTTGTTGGAGAATTTTTTTGATGTCCGGATCAAATGTAACAAGAATCATCACAATCAGTTAGAAACACAGATGTACAGAAATACGAACTTTTTCCATCTCCTGAGGCTGCAAGAGTTAAAAATCGGGAATTTTTTATCGTGTACCCATTTTTTTCTGAAAAGACTTACTTCAACTTTGCCGAATTGATCAGAAATTTCCTTCTCAAGATACGAATTTTCGAAAATATTCATACCAATTTTGTAAGGACAGCAACAAATTTGTATCGAGAAACTTATTATGCAAAATAGCTTTTTCGGGCCAAAAAGATCGTCGGCAAAGTTTGATTCAAATTAAAAAAAAAAACACAAAATGAGAAATCTTGGAAAAAATACAAAAAGCTGTAGAAAATTGTGAAATTATTTCATGAATAATGACATAACTTTTTAACCAACGAATTTCATTATCGTCACTTTCTTATAATTTAAAATGATGGGCATTTCCTCTGCATACATCAAAGCATATTAAAATAAGCCTGTGGTGAGGCTATATCACTCTCATTTGCTGATTCGTTTTTGATGTAATTTTAATTTTGTCAATGCTTTTTCCACCCCATCCGTCCCCCTATACTCTGGCCCACCATGTACGCGGAGCGGCACAAAATAGTTTGCTTTTTGTTTTATTAATGTTTCAGAACACACTCTCTTTGCGTTAATATTTCATTTGTTGCAAATGGGCCATGCAGTCGGGTTCTATGCATAGCCCCGTCGGCATGGTTGGCTCGAAACCATGGTCCGGCAACACTTTTGCATAAATTTGAATATTTTTCTGGCCGCTGCCCACCGCGGAAAGGGTCATTTGGTAATTATTGTACTTTGAAGAAATTTATTTAAATTTGATATTAATAATATTTATGGCATGTTTTCAAAAGAAACTTATTTCATTTTTGAATAGAAAATTTAATAAATTTACAAATTACCCCATAATAACTAATAGATATGAGCTGTGAGGGGCTTAATGGCATACGTTTTGAATAAGTGTGGTAGAAAGTGCATCCATCTATCGGTTGGTCAGCTCTTTTGGCCTTCACTGCTGTTGACCACCCACTGCCGCTGCCGAAATCTACTGTGGGTGCAAGGCTTATGCATTTGATGAATTAGCTTAGTAATAGTATCTCAAACAAATGTGCAATTTTGATTATGTATTTTTTTGTCTAAGTTCAGAAAAGCACTTATCATTAGATGACATATTTTCTTTTGAAAATTAAACATGAAAAATTCATACTCTCAAATGCTTTTCCAACTGCATTTTCGTATTCCCCTCAACGCCAATGCACTAGAAAACCAACGACATTCATAAGGGGGCGAGAAAAATGTCTTATCTCAAACTGCTGCTGCCATTGTTCTTTACCCCAATTGACGAAGACTTCCCTCGGAGACATTAAAGGACGGTTGACGCGGCGTGGCTGATCGGTGCCAATTCAAAGATGCTGCGTGTTGATAAGGCAGGAATTTATACCACTTGGTGTGTTCTTCTTCCACCCCTTCGATATTGTTGGCAAATGTTGGTTTTAACGTTGGTGGAGGGTGTTAAATTTCGGGTTTTATGGGTTAATGATTATTTTGAATTTCCAAGGGGGAAATTTTTCAAAATTTAGGAATTGAAAAATAAATATTCTTCGAAAGAATGAATATTTTTTCTGACAATATTTTGAGTTCAAAACTGTTTCATTTAATGCATGCATTCCATTTAAAATTATTATGTTTATCAATCGTTAAAAGAAAACTTTACTTTAAAGAAGTTTCGAACAAGTTAAATTTATCCAGTTCTTTGTAATTTCTCTTTTCAATCAAATCATGGAATTCACATAGTGCGGGTCAGTATGAACACTATAAACAGTCAAATTTGATTTATCAAAAATGTAAATTTGATCAGAATTCAGAATTTTGCAATTCCTTAGGTTCTTCCCCATGAAACTTAATTCTGTTTAAAGGGTTGTGTAGGGGACATTCTAAGAAAACTTTGCTTTAAAAAACTCGTTTCTAGACCAAATCCTGTCACTTTTCCCGATATCTAAAATTGATGTGGGTAATTCTCCGCCAACTCACACAGCAGTTGCCCCGACCCCTCTTCGATTTGCGTGAAACTTTGTCATAAGGGGTAACTTTTGTCCCTGATCACGAATCCGAGGTCCGTTTTTTGATATCTCGTGACGGAGGGGCGGTACGACCCCTTCCCTTTTTGAACATGCGAAAAAAGAGGTGTTTTTCAATAATTTGCAGCCTGAAACGGTGATAAATAGAAATTTGGTGTCAAAGGGACTTTTATGTAAAATTAGACGCCCGATTTGATGGCGTACTCAGAATTCCGAAAAAACGTATTTTTCATCGAAAAAAACACTAAAAAAGTTTTAAAAATTCTCCCATTTTCCGTTACTCGACTGTAAAAATTTTTGGAACATGTCATTTTATGGGAAATTTAATGTACTTTTCGAATCTACATTGACCCAGAAGGGTAATTTTTTCATTTAGAACAAAATTTTTCATTTTAAAATTTCGTGTTTTTTCTAACTTTGCAGGGTTATTTTTTAGAGTGTAACAATGTTCTACAAAGTTGTAGAGTAGACAATTACAAAAAAATTGATTTATAGACATAAGGGGTTTGCTTATAAACATCACGAGTTATTTCGATTTTACGAAAACAAGTTTTGAAAAAGTTGGTCGTCATCGATCATGGCCGTTCATGGTCACCCGCGACAGACACGGACGACGAAACAAAGAGAAACGCATAAAGTATCTTTTTTCGTAAAATCGCGATAACTCGTAATGTTTGTAAGCAAACCCCTTATGCCTGTATATCATTTTTTTTGTAATTGTCTGCTCTACAACTTTGTAGAACATTGTTACACTCTAAAAAATAACTCTGCAATGTTAGAAAAAACACGAAATTTTAAAATGAAAAATTTTGTTCTTAATGAAAAATGACCCTTCTGGGTCAATGAAGATTCAAAAAGTACATTAAATTTCCCATAAAATGACATGCTCCAAAAATTTTTACAGTCGAGTAACGGAAAATGGGAGAATTTTTAAAACTTTTTTAGTGTTTTTTTCGATGAAAAATACGTTTTTTCGGAATTCTGAGTACGCCATCAAATCGGGCGTCTAATTTTACATAAAAGTCCCTTTGACACCAAATTTCTATCTCATCACCGTTTCAGGCTGTAAATTATTGAAAAACACCTCTTTTTTCGCATGTTCAAAAATGGAAGGGGTCGTACCGCCCCTCCGTCACGAGATATCAAAAAACGGACCTCGGATTTGTGATCAGGGACAAAAGTTACCCCTTAGGACAAAGTTTCACGCAAATCAAAGAGGGGTCGGGGCAACTTTTCCCGATTTCGTGTGAGTTGGTAGAGAATTACCCATGTTCGTTTTTGGCCTGAAATGATCTCCGCATATACCATAAAAAGCATAAAAAGTAGTAATCCAGCTGCGTGTAAAAGGCCTGGGTGTAGAATAAATTATGCATTATTTAATGAAATTCTGTGTAATATTACACCCTGAAATATATAGCCCATCAGTATGGGAAACCTACTTGTCCGAAATGTCAAGCTTATATATGCGTTTATCCTTTCTACACTTCATCTGTCTGATGGCCGAGCGGGCTAAGGCTCCAATCCTTACTGTTGGCGCTAGGTTTAAATCCCGTCCGTTGCAACTTATTTTGTGTTTAAAAAATGTGTGTAATATAAAGTGTATTTTTTGACGAAGGTGATGTGCATACTTTTGCATGCGATTTTACCATCGGATTTTTTGCTGTTTAACAGTTGTTCTAAGCTCCTACGATTTAAAAAAAACTGTTAGCAGGACTGTACACTGAAATTCTACCTAAAATTTAAAATATTTTAAAAATTATTCATGTTAAAAAAAAATATTTTGCCGCCTAATTTTAGGCCAAATATAAAAGGGTTCCCCCCAACAGATACTTTAAAATCATTTCAATTGTCTTATTTTTAATCAAATTGTCATATATTCAAAAAAAATATTTAACGGTATAAAATTAATAAATGTGATGTTTTAAGCCTTTACGAAATTTGCTGAAGATTTGATAAAAAAAATTCTAAAGCTAACATTTTATTCCCTAGGTAGAGCTTCAAAAATCTTCGTACATGAGAAATCTGTTACATCAATGTTTTAATTTGTTGTCCCTCAACCTTGGTTGATATCCATGGGTGAGGGGGGAATAAAATTTAAAAAAAAATCAAAAAAATCAAACCATCCACATTAACGACCCCCAGGTCTTTTGTGGTCTCTATTGCAAGTTTCTGTTCGAACCTAGGAGTCCGAAGGCTTGAATGGGGAAAGCACCCAAACCTCTTTCTACTCCAAGGAACCTTCCACCCCAGTGTTTGAACTGACGACCTTTGGATTGCGAGTCCAACCGCCGCCAGCGATTCCACCGGAGTAGGCTTGGTTTGGTGTGTTGTTTGTACTTATGGCATGGAGACGACTCCTACACCTGGACTGACTTAACGGCCTAACAACCAAGGCCGGGACCGACATTTTACTTCCTCATCCGATGGAAGGTTGGAGCAGATGGGAATCGAACCCAGAATCATCTGCTTACAAAGCGGACAGTGTAACCATTCGGCCACGCACTGCCAAAAAAAATACAGAATTTTAATTTGAAACATACTTTTCAAAAATATCGAACTAGGACAGTTCTGTTAGCTTCAAAAATTGCACATTCTTTGAATTCATGAAATTATTTTGTTTGCTATATTTTTACGGCTTTTCCAATCTGTGGTCTTAAAATTCAAAAACCTTAACAAAAATTTCTTAAAGTTCCACATGATTAAAAAATTAAAAAAATTAGTTATATATTATATATATACAGTTAAACCTCGCATAGTGCGCAGGCGTTACGCTTTGCATTTCATCGATTTCTCAATAATTTTTACAATCTTTTTGAAGCAATTTGTTCGTCTTGTATCAATCTACAATTTGCTTCAAAATGATTGCACAAATATTTTGTCATCTGTGGGTATACCATCGTAACAAGCACGAGGTCAGCGGTTTTTGACCACGGATCATTCTCGCATAGCTGCCGTGATAAAATAGATTGCGATAAAAAAAAAACAGCTGATCTCTTGCTTGTTACGGTGGTAGTCTCGCAGATGTTAACTACATGGAGTCCTTGAATGACCCAGGACATGTCAACATAGTATAACATTAGTCTACTGTACTATCTGGAGCTATGCGGGTATGATCCGTGGTCAAAAACCGCTGACCTCGTGCTTGTTACGATGGTATACCCACAGATCTTAACTCCAGGGAGTCCTTGGATGACCCAGAACATTAAAAAAAAGTAATCTACCATACTTACGGCAGCTATACTGCCCCTGATCGCATAAATGTCCCATATGCATTTTCATCGATTTCGAGTTATTGATCCAGTTTGGTTCAAAATTGTGTGCTCTTTCAAAAGAGCCTATAACATCCAGTACTTTGTTCTAGAAATCAGGAGGAAATCCAGTTTTTTCGCGAAAACTTAACACGTAGCCTTACGTGTGGGACAAACTTCAAACGCGTTTTTCTCAGCTTGCTGTTTTTGCATATGGGACATTTATGTGAACATGGGCAGTATACGGGTATGATCCGTGGTAAAAAAAATCACTGACCTCATGCTTGTTACGGCGGTAGACCCACAGATATTAACGCCAGGGAGTCGTTGAAAGGCCCTGAACATCCCAATGAGTTGTTGTAGCCATGCTCTGTAGCCATCCATAGTCATTTAAGCCGTCTGCCGTAGCCTTTTGTTGTCAAAATCATGAAATGTTTTTCTCTGAGTGCTGTTTTTTAGCTCTTCTTGCGAACCACTCATTGATGGTCCCTCTCACATTCGCGATGAGAGAGCAAGGGTTCATGCGAGCCACGGCAGGCGTTCGATCGTGGTTCGCTCGTGCTTAGTTCGCAATCATGAGCGAACCACACTTGAGCGTCATGACGTATTGTTTGAACCACGATTCGAGTGAGCGAACCGTGACAACACTGTTTCAGAGTACAGTCAAACCTCGCATAGTGCGCAGGCGTTACGCTTTGTATTTCTTCGGTTACTCTAAAACGACATAATATTCTAGCAATCTATTCAAAGCTAATTGTAGATTGGAGCAAGACGAACAAGTTGCTTAAAAAAATTGCAAAAATATTATGTCGTTCCAAAGTAATCGAAGAAATACAAAGCGTAACGCCTGCGCACTATGCGAGGTTTGACTGTAATCGAAGAAATAAAAAGCGTAACGCCTGCGCACTATGCGAGGTTTAACTGTCTATACAGTTAATCCTCGCATAGTGCGCAGGTGTTACGCTTTGTATTTCGTCGATTTCTCATGCACGGCATAATGTTTTTACATTCTTTTTGAATCAATTTGATCGTCTTGTTCCAATCTACAACCAGCATAAAAAAGATTGCAAAAATATTATGTCGTTTTTAAGTAATCGAAGTAACACAAAGCGTAACGCCTGCGTACTATGCGAGGTTTAACTGTTATTAGTTTCCAATCGATTGAATAAGCTTCTTTCCAGGAAAATGTATATTTTTTAAATTCTATTGCTTTTTCTGCCCGCTGATTTTTTGGGAATATTTTGAAATGGTGTTTTAAGCCAAAACTTGAAATAAATATGCATTTGTCTAACTTGTATGTGTATGTATGTATGATCCCCATACCCGCAGGCAACTTGGTCCTGGAACACATGTGAGCGCTAGGTGAACAATTCGATCATCTTTTACTCCGTAATCTGTACACCCACGTGCATAAGTTTTTTTGCACGAATTTTAGTGCTACAAATACCGGCGCTTATATCAAAATGGTTTCCCTCTTCCCTCCCCAAGCGCCAGAAATTTGTAGCGGGTGTAGGGACACTTTGCATAGACGCCCTTGCTCCCATCACGTCACTGAGGGTATGGAGCGACGAGAAATTAATAAGCATGCCCCCTCAGTCGAACCTTCATTAGAGAAGCAGGCAATCCACAACTCACAGCGAACGACCAAGGGAACACCCTACCGCGTATATAATATGGTTGGCGTAGTTGTCTTCAGTGAAATGTATGAATGTTAGAGTGGATGTAAGGGTTACTTGAAATTTAAAATTGGAAAGCTCTCACCAAAAACACGAATCCTTCTAAAACGGCTCAATCCTAATCGTCTCGTTATGTTCCACTCGAATCTTCATTTTTCTTGAATTCTTGTTTTGAATCTGTTTGATCAGCAGAACTCCCGGCAGCTACTGTTGTCGGCAAGGCCATACAAAACACCCCCAACGCCGTCCTGGATCTTATGTGGCAGGAACTGAAACTGGACACACAGGAACTCTTCGTTAAAGGTCACTTTTCGAATGTTGTTCTTGCTTTTTTTTTTGCCTCCATATTCGTGGAAGTCGAATTTCCAATGTTCCTCGAAAATAACTTCCGACGCACTTCCACCAGTTCCGCTGTTAGTGTTTGGCACCCGAAATAGTAACAAAGTCTTCTTATTTTAACTAATTTCGCACATTTTCAATTATATGCATTTGTCTTACTTGTGCAAAAACAAAACCACTGATTTGGAGTTTGTTTTATTTGATTTTAAACTAGTAAACATTTTCGTTTCCATCTACTCTGAAGCTTTTAGAATATTTAAATTTTAAAACATAAAAGAAATCCTAGAAAGTTACAAAAATTTGCGATTTTTCAATGCATTAGCATTTACGATAAAAAAAAAATCTTAAGGGATAGTGGGGCAATACGACCACATGGGCAAGAGGAAAATTGCCCGTGTGTGTATATCGTTTCACGAGCAATTGATCCTCTTGCCCCATAGGGTTGTCTTGCCCCACTTTCCCCTGTTCTATTTTTTGCTGTTCCTTTAATTCCAGTAACTTTTCCATAATTGTAATTTGGCTTAAAAAATATATATATATATTTGTGCAAAGTGAGAGGGGCCCGTAGGAATAGTATTTTATAGTTTTGTGGATTGTTGTTGATAAGCATCTTTTAAGCCGACAAATGAAATTCATGTTTCCATAACTAGAGATTATTTGAAGGTCCAATGAAGCAGTTTTTTGTTGATTTGTGTTTTTTTATCCGCTAATCTGCCCATGTTCGCATAAATGTCCCATATGCATAAACAGCATGCTGAGAAAAACTTAAGGCAAGTTTGTCCCACACATAAGGCTACGTGTTGAGTTTTCACGAAAAAACTGAATATCCTCCTGATTTCTAGAACAAAGTACTGGATGTTACAGGCTCTTCTGGAAGAGCACACGATTTTGAACCATTTGAAGCATCAATAACTCAAAAATGATGAAAATGCATATGGGACATTTATGCGATCATGGGCAGAAATGTGAGGTTAATTCTAAAAAGCAAAGCAAAGCAATCCACTTTGACGACCCTCGGGTCTTTTGTGGTCTCTGTTGCAAGTTTCTGCTCATTTCTAGGCGTCCGAAGGTTATGTGTGGTGAGTCACCCAAAACCTCTTTTACGCAAATGGACCGACGTTTTACTTCCCCATCCGATAGAAGGATAAGGCGGGAATCGAACCTGTGCCTCATAGCAACTTAGGGATCGGAGGTTAATTTTATCAATTCCAAATAATATATTTTCTTGACAATTCTTTGAGACTAAAATTGTTGAAAAACGTGGTAATTGTCTAAAAAAATGGCTCTAATATTCTTGGTGAAACCAGATGATGTGATTCGATGTAAACATTCACATTTTTTTGAAGACCAAAATTTATCAAAAAATTGAAACGTAGCCCATGACAAACATTCCTTTCACCGTAAAGCTCACCCAATGAAATTCCACACAAGCCACCCAACCAGCCAGCCAACTGTTTACGCGAATAAACGGTCCGTCAGATTTTTCTTCGCCGAGATCGTAATCGGTAGCAATTTCTCATTGCTTTCGGTGCCCGCAGTTCTGGCCCCGTGTGGCAGGGACGAATGTAGTTTTTTGCTGCCCTTTCTCTCTCTCTCTGGAACCACACCGGGCACAAATGTGGAAGTCCTCTTAAATCTGTCAATTGTCAAACGCTTTTGCACACCGGCATTTTCCTCTCTTTTTTTTGCGACAGGATTTTCTCGGTTCGGTGATTGCGGCAGGGTTGCCAGTTTCACTGATTTGTTTATTGTTAGAAAATTGCAGCTTAATTTCCACTTTGTTCCTTCAGCATGACTTCAAAATTTTTAATTAAGTTATGTTATTATTGTTTGGCAACCCTGCCATACCACAAAAAAAAGAGGAGATTCCGTCTCCAGGACCAGGTTGGCTTCTATTGTGCGGAAATTATATACATTTTCGCTCCCTTCCTGTCTTGGTCCTGCCTCCTGGGCTTCGTCCTTCAAAAACGGCCAGGTACCCTAACGAGAATCAATTAAATTGTGTAATTGAAACCGTTGCGCGCCCGTGAATGGGCCGCCGACTCTCGAGGATCAATTACCGATACTTTTTTTTGCTTCTTGTGTCATTCCCCTCGCCAACAGGGATGCCAAATTGCTAGGTTATGTTTGTTTGGTACGGCGACGAATGTTAGTTTTTGCAGGCATTTTTTTTTCTTCGTTTTTGTGCGGCGTTCAATCATCACATGATACCTCACGACATGAATGAGAGCCGAAGTTTGATTCTTTTCATTGACGCCATTATTGTTGTTCAGGGATGCTGGGCTGAGAGAGGCAAAAACAGAAGGAAATGAAAATTGTATCGTTTTATTTGTTGAATGGAGGTAAAGTGGTCCTTGTCAGGGAAGCATGGCGGAAAGGGATCCTCTGTTCAATCAATAATAATGATACAGTACACG